>NW_024376415.1:0-61412 GCF_016808335.1 Panicum virgatum
GGTGAACTGGTGCAATTAATATAAAAGTTCGTGCCACGAAGTCACGTCGGGATCTTTCGCAACGAACACACCCAATCAACCCCATTGGACCCCGAACTCATGCTTTGGTGCGTTGCATACTGTTTGGGTGCATTTGGGATCATTTCGTAACTCCATGAAACTCGATGCTTGGGGTGAACTGGTGCAATTAATGCAAAAATATGTGCCACGAAGTCACGCCGGGATTTTTTGCAACGAACGCACCCAATCCGCCATGTTGGACCGTAAACTCATATTTTGGTGCGTTGCATAGTATTTGGGTGCATTTGGGATCATTTCATAACTGCATGAAACTCGATGCAAAACAGGGTGAACTGGTTGCAATTAATGCAAATGTTCATGCCACTAAGTCACGTCGGGACTTTATGCACCGAACGCACCCAATCCACTCCATTGGACCTTAAACTCATGTTTTGGTGCATTGCATAGTGTTTGGGTTGCATTTGGGATCGTTTCATAACCGCATGAAACTCGATGCAAAACAGGGTGGACTAGTGCAATTATTGTGAAAGCTCGTGCCACGAAGTCACGCCAGGATTTTTCTCTACGAACACACCCAATCCACCCCATTGGACCCTAAACTCTTGTTTTGGTGCGTTGCATAGTGTTTGGGTGCATTTGGGATCATTTCATAACTGCATGAAACTCGGTGCAAAACGGGGTGCACTGGTGCAATTAATACAAAAGTTCGTGCCATGAAGTCACATCGGGATTTTTCACAATGAACGCACCCAATCCGCCCCATTGGACCATAAACTCATGTTTTGGTGCGTTGCATAGTGTAAAAGTTCGTGCCACGAAGTCACGTCTGGATCTTTCGCAACGAACACACCCAATCAACCCCATTGGTGCGTTGCATAGTATATGGGTGCATTTGGGATTGTTTCGTAACTGCATGAAACTCTGCAAAATAGGGTGAACTGGTGCAATTAATGTAAAAGTTCGTGCCACGAAGTCACGTCGGGATCTTTCGCAACGAACACACCCAATCAACCCCATTGGACCCCGAACTCATGCTTTGGTGCGTTGCATACTGTTTGGGTGCATTTGGGATCATTTCGTAACTCCATGAAACTCGATGCTTTGGGTGAACTGGTGCAATTAATGCAAAAATATGTGCCACGAAGTCACGCCGGGATTTTTTGCAACGAACGCACCCAATCCGCCATGTTGGACCGTAAACTCATATTTTGGTGCGTTGCATAGTATTTGGGTGCATTTGGGATCATTTCATAACTGCATGAAACTCGATGCAAAACAGGGTGAACTGGTGCAATTAATGCAAATGTTCATGCCACTAAGTCACGTCGGGACTTTATACACCGAACGCACCCAATCCACTCCATTGGACCTTAAACTCATGTTTTGGTGCATTGCATAGTGTTTGGGTGCATTTGGGATCGTTTCATAACCGCATGAAACTCGATGCAAAACAGGGTGGACTAGTGCAATTATTGTGAAAGCTCGTGCCACGAAGTCACGCCAGGATTTTTCTCTACGAACACACCCAATCCACCCCATTGGACACTAAACTCTTGTTTTGGTGCGTTGCATAGTGTTTGGGTGCATTTGGGATCATTTCATAACTGCATGAAACTCGGTGCAAAACGGGGTGAACTGGTGCAATTAATACAAAAGTTCGTGCCATGAAGTCACATCGGGATTTTTCACAATGAACGCACCCAATCCGCCCCATTGGACCATAAACTCATGTTTTGGTGCGTTGCATAGTGTAAAAGTTCGTGCCACGAAGTCACGTCTGGATCTTTCGCAACGAACACACCCAATCAACCCCATTGGTGCGTTGCATAGTATATGGGTGCATTTGGGATTGTTTCGTAACTGCATGAAACTCTGCAAAACAGGGTGAACTGGTGCAATTAATGCAAAAGTTCGTGCCACGAAGTCACGTCGGGATTTTTTGCACCGAACGCAGCCAATCCACTCCATTGGACCTTAAACTCATGTTTTGGTGCATTGCATAGGGTTTGGGTGCATTTGGTATCGTTTCATAACCGCATGAAACTCGATGCAAAACAGGGTGGACTAGTGCAATTAATGCGAAAGCTCGTGCCATGAAGTCACGCCGGGATTTTTTCTCTACGAACACACCCAATCCACCCCCATTGGACCCTAAACTCATGTTTTGGTGCATTGCATAGTATATGGGTGCATTTGGGATCGTTTCGTAACTGCATGAAACTCGATGCAAAACAGGGTGAAACTGGTGCAATAAATGCAAAAGTTCGTGCCACGAAGTCACGTCGGGATTTTTTTGCACCGAACGCACCCAATCCACTTCATTGGACCTTAAACTCATGTTTTGGTGCATTGCATAGGGTTTGGGTGCATTTGGTATCGTTTCATAACCGCATGAAACTCGATGCAAAACAGGGTGGACTAGTGCAATTAATGCGAAAGCTCGTGCACGAAGTCACGCCGTGATTTTTCTCTACGAACACACCCAATCCACCCCATTGGACCCTAAACTCATGTTTTGGTGCGTTGCATAGGGTTTGGGTGCATTTGGGATCATTTCATAACTGCATGAAACTCGGTGCAAAACGGGGGTGAACTGGTGCAATTAATACAAATGTTCGTGCCATGAAGGCACATCGGGATTTTTCACAACGAACACACCCAATCCGCCCCATTGGACCGTAAACTCATGTTTTGGAGCGTTGCATAGTGTAAAAGTTCGTGCCACGAAGTCACGTCGGGATCTTTCGCAACGAACACACCCAATCCACCCCATTGGACCCTAAACTCATGTTTTGGTGCGTTGCATTGTATTTGGGTGCATTTGGGATCATTTCGTAACTGCATGAAATTCGATACAAAACAGGGTGAACTGGTGCAATTAATGCAAAAGTTCGTGCCACGAAGTCACGTCGGGATTTTTTGCTCCGAACGCACCCAATCCACTCCATTGGACCTTAAACTCATGTTTTGGTGCATTGCATAGTGTTTGGGTGCATTTCGGATCGTTTCATAACCGCATGAAACTCGATGCAAAACGGGGTGAACTGGTGCAATTAATGCAAAAGTTCGTGCCACGAAGTCACGTCGGGATTTTTTGCACCGAACGCACCCAATCCACTCCATTGGACCTTAAACTCATGTTTTGGTGCGTTGCATAGTGTTTGGGTGCATTTGGGATCATTTCATAACTGCATGAAACTCGGTCCAAAACGGGGTGAACTGGTGCAATTAATATAAAAGTTCGTGCCATGAAGTCACATCGGGATTTTTCACAACGAACGCACACAATCCGCCCCATTGGACCGTAAACTCATTTTTTGGTGTTTTGCATAGTGTTTGGGTGCATTTGGGATCGTTTCGTAACTGCATGAAACTCGATGCAAAACAGGGTGAACTGGTGCAATTAATGTAAAAGTTCGTGCCACGAAGTCACGTCGGGATCTTTCGCAACGAACACACCCAATCAACCCCATTGGACCCCGAACTCATGCTTTGGTGCGTTGCATACTGTTTGGGTGCATTTGGGATCATTTCGTAACTCCATGAAACTTGATGCTTTGGGTGAACTGGTGCAATTAATGCAAAAATATGTGGCACGAAGTCACGCCGGGATTTTTTGCAACGAACGCACCCAATCCGCCATGTTGGACCGTAAACTCATATTTTGGTGCGTTGCATAGTATTTGGGTGCATTTGGGATCATTTCATAACTGCATGAAACTCGATGCAAAACAGGGTGAACTGGTGCAATTAATGCAAATGTTCATGCCACTAAGTCACGTCGGGACTTTATACACCGAACGCACCCAATCCACTCCATTGGACCTTAAACTCATGTTTTGGTG
Organism: Panicum virgatum; assembly: GCF_016808335.1. NCBI lineage: Eukaryota > Viridiplantae > Streptophyta > Magnoliopsida > Poales > Poaceae > Panicum > Panicum virgatum. The sequence continues at coordinate 3,867 of NW_024376415.1, forward strand.
CATTGCATAGTGTTTGGGTGCATTTGGGATCGTTTCATAAGCGCATGAAACTCGATGCAAAACAGGGTGGACTAGTGCAATTATTGCGAAAGCTCGTGCCACGAAGTCACGCCAGGATTTTTTCTCTACGAACACACCCAATCCACCCCATTGGACCCTAAACTCTTGTTTTGGTGCGTTGCATAGTGTTTGGGTGCATTTGGGATCATTTCATAACTGCATGAAACTCGGTGCAAAACGTGGTGAACTGGTGCAATTAATACAAAAATTCGTGCCATGAAGTCACATCGGGATTTTTCACAATGAACGCACCCAATCCGCCCCATTGGACCATAAACTCATGTTTTGGTGCGTTGCATAGTGTAAAAGTTCGTGCCACGAAGTCACGTCTGGATCTTTCGCAACGAACACACCCAATCAACCCCATTGGTGCGTTGCATAGTATATGGGTGCATTTGGGATTGTTTCGTAACTGCATGAAACTCTGCAAAACAGGGTGAACTGGTGCAATTAATGCAAAAGTTCGTGCCACGAAGTCACGTCGGGATTTTTTGCACCGAACGCAGCCAATCCACTCCATTGGACCTTAAACTCATGTTTTGGTGCATTGCAGAGTGTTTGGGTGCATTTGGTATCGTTTCATAACCGCATGAAACTCGATGCAAAACAGGGTGGACTAGTGCAATTAATGCGAAAGCTCGTGCCATGAAGTCACGCCGGGATTTTTCTCTACGAACACACCCAATCCACCCCATTGGACCCTAAACTCATGTTTTGGTGCATTGCATAGTATATGGGTGCATTTGGGATCGTTTCGTAACTGCATGAAACTCGATGCAAAACAGGGTGAACTGGTGCAATTAATGCAAAAGTTCGTGCCACGAAGTCACGTCGGGATTTTTTGCACCGAACGCACCCAATCCACTTCATTGGACCTTAAACTCATGTTTTGGTGCATTGCATAGTGTTTGGGTGCATTTGGGATCGTTTCATAACCGCATGAAGCTCGATGCAAAACAGGGTGGACTAGTGCAATTAATGCGAAAGCTCGTGCCACGAAGTCACGCCGTGATTTTTCTCTACGAACACACCCAATCCACCCCATTGGACCCTAAACTCATGTTTTGGTGCGTTGCATAGTGTTTGGGTGCATTTGGGATCATTTCATAGCTGCATGAAACTCGGTGCAAAACGGGGTGAACTGGTGCAATTAATACAAATGTTCGTGCCATGAAGGCACATCGGGATTTTTCACAACGAACACACCCAATTCGCCCCATTGGACCCTAAACTCATGTTTTGGAGCGCTGCATAGTGTAAAAGTTCGTGCCACGAAGTCACGTCGGGATCTTTCACAACGAACACACCCAATCCACCCCATTGGACCCTAAACTCATGTTTTGGTGCGTTGCATTGTATTTGGGTGCATTTGGGATCATTTCGTAACTGCATTAAATTCGATACAAAACAGGGTGAACTGGTGCAATTAATGCAAAAGTTCGTGCCACGAAGTCACGTCGGGATTTTTTGCACCGAACGCACCCAATCCACTCCATTGGACCTTAAACTCATGTTTTGGTGCATTGCATAGTGTTTGGGTGAATTTGGGATCGTTTCATAACCGCATGAAACTCGATGCAAAACAGGGTGGATTAGTGCAATTAATGCAAAAGCTCGTAGCTCGAAGTCATGCCGGAATTTTTTGCAACGAACGCACCCAATCCACCCCATTGGACCCTAAACTCATGTTTTGGTGCGTTGCATAGTGTTTGGGTGCATTTAGGATCATTTCATAACTGCATGAAACTCGGTCCAAAACGGGGTGAACTGGTGCAATCAATATAAAAGTTCCTGCCATGAAGTCACATCGGGATTTTTCACAACGAACGCACACAATCCGCCCCATTGGACCGTAAACTCATTTTTTGGTGGGTCGCATAGTGCTTGGGTGCATTTGGGATCGTTTCGTAACTGCATGAAACTCGATGCAAAACAGGGTGAACTGGTGCAATTAATGTAAAAGTTCGTGCCACGAAGTCACATCGGGATCTTTCGCAACGAACACACCCAATCAACCCCATTGGACCCCGAACTCATGCTTTGGTGCGTTGCATAGTATTTGGGTGCATTTGGGATCGTTTCGTAACTGCATGAAACTCGATGCAAAACAGGGTGAACTGGTGCAATTAATGCAAAAGTTCGTGCCACGAAGTCACGCCGGGATTTTTTGCACCGAACGCACCCAATCCACTCCATTGGACCTTAGACTCATGTTTTGGTGCATTGCATAGTGTTTGGGTGCATTTGGGATCGTTTCATAACCGCATGAAACTCGATGCAAAACAGGGTGGACTAGTGTAATTAATGCGAAAGCTCGTGCCTCGGAGTCACGCCAGGATTTTTTTTGCAACGAACGCACCCAATCCACCCCATTGGACCCTAAACTCATGTTTTGGTGTGTTGCATAGTGTTTGGGTGCATTTGGGATCATTTCATAACTGCATGAAACTCGGTCCAAAACGGGGTGAACTGGTGCAATTAATACAAAAGTTCGTGCCATGAAGTCACATCGGGATTTTTCATAACGAACACACCCAATCCACCCCATTGGACCGTAAACTCATGTTTTGGTGCGTTGCATAGTGTAAAAGTTCGTGCCACGAAGTCACGTCGGGATCTTTCGCAACGAACACACCCAATCAACCCCATTGGTGCGTTGGATAGTATTTGGGTGCATTTGGGATCGTTTCGTAACTGCATGAAACTCGATGCAAAACAGGGTGAACTAGTGCAATTAATGCAAAAGTTCGTGCCACAAAGTCACGTCGGGATTTTTTGCACCGAACGCACCCAATCCACTCCATTGGACCGTAAACTCATGTTTTTGGGCATTGCATAGTGTTTGGGTGCATTTGGGATCGTTTCATAACCGCATGAAACTCGATGCAAAACAGGGTGGACTAGTGCAATTAATGCGAAAGCTCGTGCCTCGAAGTCACGCCGGGATTTTTTGCAACGAACGCACCCAATCCACCCCATTGGACCCTAAACTCATGTTTTGGTGCGTTGCATAGTGTTTGGGTGCATTTGGGATCATTTCATAACTGCATGAAACTCGGTCCAAAACGGGGTGAACTGGTGCAATTAATATAAAAGTTCGTGCCATGAAGTCACATCGGGATTTTTCACAACGAACGCACACAATCCGCCCCATTGGACCGTAAACTCATTTTTTGGTGCGTTGCATAGTGTTTGGGTGCATTTGGGATCGTTTCGTAACTGCATGAAACTCGATGCAAAACAGGGTGAACTGGTGCAATTAATGTAAAAGTTCGTGCGACGAAGTCACGTCGGGATCTTTCGCAACGAACACACCCAATCAACCCCATTGGACCCCGAACTCATGCTTTGGTGCGTTGCATACTGTTTGGGTGCATTTGGGATCATTTCGTAACTCCATGAAACTCGATGCTTTGGGTGAACTGGTGCAATTAATGCAAAAATATGTGCCACGAAGTCACGCCGGGATTTTTTGCAACGAACGCACCCAATCCGCCACGTTGGACCGTAAACTCATATTTTGGTGCGTTGCATAGTATTTGGGTGCATTTGGGATCATTTCATAACTGCATGAAACTCGATGCAAAACAGGGTGAACTGGTGCAATTAATGCAAATGTTCATGCCACTAAGTCACGTCGGGACTTTATGCACCGAACGCAGCCAATCCACTCCATTGGACCATAAACTCATGTTTTGGTGCATTGCATAGTGTTTGGGTGCATTTGGTATCGTTTCATAACCGCATGAAACTCGATGCAAAACAGGGTGGACTAGTGCAATTAATGCGAAAGCTCGTGCCATGAAGTCACGCCGGGATTTTTTCTCTACGAACACACCCAATCCACCCCATTGGACCCTAAACTCATGTTTTGGTGCATTGCATAGTATATGGGTGCATTTGGGATCGTTTCGTAACTGCATGAAACTCGATGCAAAACAGGGTGAACTGGTGCAATTAATGCAAAAGTTCGTGCCACGAAGTCACGTCGGGATTTTTTGCACCGAACGCACCCAATCCACTCCATTGGACCTTAAACTCATGTTTTGGTGCATTGCATAGTGTTTGGGTGCATTTGGGATCGTTTCATAACCGCATGAAGCTCGATGCAAAACAGGGTGGACTAGTGCAATTAATGCGAAAGCTCGTGCCACGAAGTCACGCCGTGATTTTTCTCTACGAACACACCCAATCCACCCCATTGGACCCTAAACTCATGTTTTGGTGCGTTGCATAGTGTTTGGGTGCATTTGGGATCATTTCATAGCTGCATGAAACTCGGTGCAAAACGGGGTGAACTGGTGCAATTAATACAAAAGTTCGTGCCATGAAGTCACATCGGGATTTTTCATAACGAACACACCCAATCCACCCCATTGGACCGTAAACTCATGTTTTGGTGCGTTGCATAGTGTAAAAGTTCGTGCCACGAAGTCACGTCGGGATCTTTCGCAACGAACACACCCAATCAACCCCATTGGTGCGTTGGATAGTATTTGGGTGCATTTGGGATCGTTTCGTAACTGCATGAAACTCGATGCAAAACAGGGTGAACTTGTGCAATTAATGCAAAAGTTCGTGCCACGAAGTCACGTCGGGATTTTTTGCACCAAACGCACCCAATCCACTCCATTGGACCTTAAACTCATGTTTTGGTGCATTGCATAGTGTTTGGGTGCATTTGGGATCGTTTCATAACCGCATGAAACTCGATGCAAAACAGGGTGGACTAGTGCAATTAATGCGAAAGCTCGTGCCACGATGTCACGCCGGGATTTTTCTCTACGAACACACCCAATCCACCCCATTGGACCCTAAACTCATGTTTTGGTGCGTTGCATAGTGTTTGGGTGCATTTGGGATCATTTCATAACTGCATGAAACTCGATGCAAAATGGGGTGAACTGGTGCAATTAATACAAATGTTCGTGCCATGAAGGCACATCGGGATTTTTCACAACGAACACACCTAATCCGCCCCATTGGACTGTAAACTCATGTTTTGGTGCGTTGCATAGTGTAAAAGTTCGTGCCACGAAGTCACGTCGGGATCTTTCGCAACGAACACACCCAATCAACCCCATTGGTGCGTTGCATAGTATTTGGGTGCATTTGGGATCGTTTTGTAACTGCATGAAACTCGATGCAAAACAGGGTGAACTAGTGCAATTAATGCAAAAGTTCGTGCCACAAAGTCACGTCGGGATTTTTTGCACCGAACGCACCCAATCCACTCCATTGGACCGTAAACTCATGTTTTTGGGCATTGCATAGTGTTTGGGTGCATTTGGGATCGTTTCATAACCGCATGAAACTCGATGCAAAACAGGGTGGACTAGTGCAATTAATGCGAAAGCTCGTGCCTCGAAGTCACGCCGGGATTTTTTGCAACGAACGCACCCAATCCACCCCATTGGACCCTAAACTCATGTTTTGGTGCGTTCCATAGTGTTTGGGTGTATTTGGGATCATTTCATAACTGCATGAAACTCGGTCCAAAACAGGGTGAACTGGTGCAATTAATGTAAAAGTTCGTGCGACGAAGTCACGTCGGGATCTTTCGCAACGAACACACCCAATCAACCCCATTGGACCCCGAACTCATGCTTTGGTGCGTTGCATACTGTTTGGGTGCATTTGGGATCATTTCGTAACTCCATGAAACTCGATGCTTTGGGTGAACTGGTGCAATTAATGCAAAAATATGTGCCACGAAGTCACGCCGGGATTTTTTGCAACGAACGCACCCAATCCGCCACGTTGGACCGTAAACTCATATTTTGGTGCGTTGCATAGTATTTGGGTGCATTTGGGATCATTTCATAACTGCATGAAACTCGATGCAAAACAGGGTGAACTGGTGCAATTAATGCAAATGTTCGTGCCACTAAGTCACGTCGGGACTTTATGCACCGAACGCAGCCAATCCACTCCATTGGACCTTAAACTCATGTTTTGGTGCATTGCATAGTGTTTGGGTGCATTTGGTATCGTTTCATAACCGCATGAAACTCGATGCAAAACAGGGTGGACTAGTGCAATTAATGCGAAAGCTCGTGCCATGAAGTCACGCCGGGATTTTTCTCTACGAACACACCCAATCCACCCCATTGGACCCTAAACTCATGTTTTGGTGCATTGCATAGTATATGGGTGCATTTGGGATCGTTTCGTAACTGCATGAAACTCGATGCAAAACAGGGTGAACTGGTGCAATTAATGCAAAAGTTCGTGCCACGAAGTCACGTCGGGATTTTTTTGCACCGAACGCACCCAATCCACTCCATTGGACCTTAAACTCATGTTTTGGTGCATTGCATAGTGTTTGGGTGCATTTGGGATCGTTTCATAACCGCATGAAGCTCGATGCAAAACAGGGTGGACTAGTGCAATTAATGCGAAAGCTCGTGCCACGAAGTCACGCCGTGATTTTTCTCTACGAACACACCCAATCCACCCCATTGGACCCTAAACTCATGTTTTGGTGCGTTGCATAGTGTTTGGGTGCATTTGGGATCATTTCATAGCTGCATGAAACTCGGTGCAAAACGGGGTGAACTGGTGCAATTAATACAAAAGTTCGTGCCATGAAGTCACATCGGGATTTTTCATAACGAACACACCCAATCCACCCCATTGGACCGTAAACTCATGTTTTGGTGCGTTGCATAGTGTAAAAGTTCGTGCCACGAAGTCACGTCGGGATCTTTCGCAACGAACACACCCAATCAACCCCATTGGTGCGTTGGATAGTATTTGGGTGCATTTGGGATCGTTTCGTAACTGCATGAAACTCGATGCAAAACAGGGGGAACTTGTGCAATTAATGCAAAAGTTCGTGCCACGAAGTCACGTCGGGATTTTTTGCACCAAACGCACCCAATCCACTCCATTGGACCTTAAACTCATGTTTTGGTGCATTGCATAGTGTTTGGGTGCATTTGGGATCGTTTCATAACCGCATGAAACTCGATGCAAAACAGGGTGGACTAGTGCAATTAATGCGAAAGCTCGTGCCACGATGTCACGCCGGGATTTTTCTCTACGAACACACCCAATCCACCCCATTGGACCCTAAACTCATGTTTTGGTGCGTTGCATAGTGTTTGGGTGCATTTGGGATCATTTCATAACTGCATGAAACTCGATGCAAAATGGGGTGAACTGGTGCAATTAATACAAATGTTCGTGCCATGAAGGCACATCGGGATTTTTCACAACGAACACACCTAATCCGCCCCATTGGACTGTAAACTCATGTTTTGGTGCGTTGCATAGTGTAAAAGTTCGTGCCACGAAGTCACGTCGGGATCTTTCGCAACGAACACACCCAATCAACCCCATTGGTGCGTTGCATAGTATTTGGGTGCATTTGGGATCGTTTCGTAACTGCATGAAACTCGATGCAAAACAGGGTGAACTAGTGCAATTAATGCAAAAGTTCGTGCCACAAAGTCACGTCGGGATTTTTTGCACCGAACGCACCCAATCCACTCCATTGGACCGTAAACTCATGTTTTTGGGCATTGCATAGTGTTTGGGTGCATTTGGGATCGTTTCATAACCGCATGAAACTCGATGCAAAACAGGGTGGACTAGTGCAATTAATGCGAAAGCTCGTGCCTCGAAGTCACGCCGGGATTTTTTGCAACGAACGCACCCAATCCACCCCATTGGACCCTAAACTCATGTTTTGGTGCGTTCCATAGTGTTTGGGTGTATTTGGGATCATTTCATAACTGCATGAAACTCGGTCCAAAACAGGGTGAACTGGTGCAATTAATATAAAAGTTTGTGCCATGATGTCACATCGGGATTTTTCACAACGAACGCACACAATCCGCCCCATTGGACCGTAAACTCATTTTTTGGTGCGTTGCATAGTGTTTGGGTGCATTTGGGATCGTTTCGTAACTGCATGAAATTCGATACAAAACAGGGTGAACTGATGCAATTAATGCAAAAGTTCGTGCCACGAAGTCACGTCGGGATTTTTTTGCACCGAACGCACCCAATCCACTCCATTGGACCTTAAACTCATGTTTTGGTGCATTGCATAGTGTTTGGATGCATTTGGGATCGTTTCATAACCGCATGAAACTCGATGCAAAACAGGGTGGACTAGTGCAATTAATGCGAAAGCTCGTGCCTCGAAGTCACGCCGGGATTTTTTGCAACAAACGTACCCAATCCACCCCATTGGACCCTAAACTCATGTTTTGGTGCGTTGCATAGTGTTTGGGTTCATTTGGGATCATTTCATAACTGCATGAAACTCGGTCCAAAACGGGGTGAACTGGTGCAATTAATATAAAAGTTCGTGCCATGAAGTCACATCAGGATTTTTCACAACGAACGCACACAATCCGCCCCATTGGACCGTAAACTCATTTTTTGGTGTGTTGTATAGTGTTTGGGTGCATTTGGGATCGTTTCGTAACTGCATGAAACTCGATGCAAAACAGGGTGAACTGGTGCAATTAATGTAAAAGTTCGTGCCACGAAGTCACGTCGGGATCTTTCGCAACGAACACACCCAATCAACCCCATTGGACCCCGAACTCATGCTTTGGTGCGTTGCATACTGTTTGGGTGCATTTGGGATCATTTCGTAACTCCATGAAACTCGATGCTTTGGGTGAACTGGTGCAATTAATGCAAAAATATGTGCCACGAAGTCACGCCGGGATTTTTTGCAACAAACGCACCCAATCCGCCACGTTGGACCGTAAACTCATATTTTGGTGCGTTGCATAGTATTTGGGTGCATTTGGGATCGTTTCATAACTGCATGAAACTCGATGCAAAACAGGGTGAACTGGTGCAATTAATGCAAATGTTCATGCCACTAAGTCACATCGGGACTTTATGCACCGAACGCACCCAATCCACTCCATCGGACCTTAAACTCATGTTTTGGTGCATTGCATAGTGTTTGGGTGCATTTGGGATCGTTTCATAACCGCATGAAACTCGATGCAAAACAGGGTGGACTAGTGCAATTATTGCGAAAGCTCGTGCCACGAAGTCACGCCAGGATTTTTCTCTACGAACACACCCAATCCACCTCATTGGACCCTAAACTCTTGTTTTGGTGCGTTGCATAGTGTTTGGGTGCATTTGGGATCATTTCATAACTGCATGAAACTCGGTGCAAAACGGGGTGAACTGGTGCAATTAATACAAAAGTTCGTGCCATGAAGTCACATCGGGATTTTTCACAATGAACGCACCCAATCCGCCCCATTGGACCATAAACTCATGTTTTGGTGCGTTGCATAGTGTAAAAGTTCGTGCCACGAAGTCACGTCTGGATCTTTCGCAACGAACACACCCAATCAACCCCATTGGTGCGTTGCATAGTATATGGGTGCATTTGGGATTGTTTCGTAACTGCATGAAACTCTGCAAAACAGGGTGAACTGGTGCAATTAATGCAAAAGTTCGTGCCACGAAGTCACGTCGGGATTTTTTGCACCGAACGCAGCCAATCCACTCCATTGGACCTTAAACTCATGTTTTGGTGCATTGCATAGTGTTTGGGTGCATTTGGTATCGTTTCATAACCGCATGAAACTCGATGCAAAACAGGGTGGACTAGTGCAATTAATGCGAAAGCTCGTGCCATGAAGTCACGCCGGGATTTTTCTCTACGAACACAACCAATCCACCACCATTGGACCCTAAACTCATGTTTTGGTGCATTGCATAGTATATGGGTGCATTTGGGATCGTTTCGTAACTGCATGAAACTCGATGCAAAACAGGGTGAACTGGTGCAATTAATGCAAAAGTTCGTGCCACGAAGTCACGTCGGGATTTTTTGCACCGAACGCACCCAATCCACTTCATTGGACCTTAAACTCATGTTTTGGTGCATTGCATAGTGTTTGGGTGCATTTGGGATCGTTTCATAACTGCATGAAACTCGATGCAAAACAGGGTGGACTAGTGCAATTAATGCGAAAGCTCGTGCCACGAAGTCACGCCGTGATTTTTCTCTACGAACACACCCAATCCACCCCATTGGACCCTAAACTCATGTTTTGGTGCGTTGCATAGTGTTTGGGTGCATTTGGGATCATTTCATAACTGCATGAAACTCGGTGCAAAACGGGGTGAACTGGTGCAATTAATACAAATGTTCGTGCCATCAAGGCACATCGGGATTTTTCACAACAAACACACCCAATACGCCCCATTGGACCGTAAACTCATGTTTTGGAGCGTTGCATAGTGTAAAAGTTCGTGCCACGAAGTGACGTCGGGATCTTTCGCAACGAACACACCATATCCACCCCATTGGACTCTAAACTCATGTTTTGGTGCGTTGCATAGTATTTTGGTGCATTTGGGATCATTTCGTAACTGCATGAAATTCGATACAAAACAGGGTGAACTGGTGCAATCAATGCAAAAGTTCGTGCCACGAAGTCACGTCGGGATTTTTTGCACCGAACGCACCCAATCCACTCCATTGGACCTCAAACTCATGTTTTGGTGCATTGCATAGTGTTTGGGTGCATTTGGGATCGTTTCATAACCGCATGAAACTCGATGCAAAACAGGGTGGACTAGTGCAATTAATGCAAAAGCTCGTGCCTCGAAGTCACGCCGGGATTTTCTGCAACGAACGCACCCAATCCACCCCATTGGACCCTAAACTCATGTTTTGGTGCGTTGCATAGTGTTTGGGTGCATTTGGGATCATTTCATAACTGCATGAAACTCGGTCCAAAACGGGGTGAACTGGTGCAATTAATATAAAAGTTCGTGCCATGAAGTCACATCGGGATTTTTCACAACGAACACACACAATCTGCCCCATTGGACCGTAAACTCATTTTTTGGTGCGTTGCATAGTGTTTGGGTCCATTTGGGATCGTTTCGTAACTGCATGAAACTCGATGCAAAACAGGGTGAACTGGTACAATTAATGTAAAAGTTCGTGCCACGAAGTCACGTCGGGATCTTTCGCAACGAACACACCCAATCAACCCCATTGGACCCCGAACTCATGCTTTGGTGTGTTGCATACTGTTTGGGTGCATTTGGAATGATTTCGTAACTCCATGAAACTCGATGCATTGGATGAATTGGTGCAATTAATGCAAAAATTTGTGCCACGAAGTCACGCCGGGATTTTTTGCAACGAACGCACCCAATCCACCACATTTGACCGTAAACTCATATTTTGGTGCGTTGCATAGTATTTGGGTGCATTTGGGATCGTTTCGTAACTGCATGAAACTCGATGCAAAACAGGGTGAACTGGTGCAATTAATGCAAAAGTCCGTGCCACGAAGTCACATCGGGATTTTTTGCACCGAACGCACCCAATCCACTCCATTGGACCTTAGACTCATGTTTTGGTGCATTGCATAGTGTTTGGGTGCATTTGGGATCGTTTCATAACCGCATGAAACTCGATGCAAAACAGGGTGGACTAGTGCAATTAATGCGAAAGCTCGTGTCACGATGTCACGCCGGTATTTTTCTCTACGAACACACCCAATCCACCCCATTGGACCCTAAACTCATGTTTTGGTGCGTTGCATAGTGTTTGGGTGCATTTGGGATCATTTCATAACTGCATGAAACTCGATGCAAAACGGGGTGAACTGGTGCAATTAATACAAATGTTCGTGCCATGAAGGCACATCGGGATTTTTCACAACGAACACACCTAATCCGCCCCATTGGACTGTAAACTCATGTTTTGGTGCGTTGCATAGTGTAAAAGTTCGTGCCACGAAGTCACGTCGGGATCTTTCGCAACGAACACACCCAATCAACCCCATTGGTGCGTTGCATAGTATTTGGGTGCATTTGGGATCGTTTCGTAACTGCATGAAACTCGATGCAAAACAGGGTGAACTGGTGCAATTAATGCAAAAGTTCGTGCCACGAAGTCACGTCGGGATTTTTTGCACCAAACGCACCCAATCCACTCCATTGGACCTTAAACTCATGTTTTGGTGCATTGCATAGTGTTTGGGTGCATTTGGGATCGTTTCAAAACCGCATGAAACTCGATGCAAAACAGGGTGGACTAGTGCAATTAATGCGAAAGCTCGTGCCACGAAGTCACGCTGGGATTTTTCTCTACGAACACACCCAATCCACCCCATTGGACCCTAAACTCATGTTTTGGTGCGTTGCATAGTGTTTGGGTGCATTTGGGATCATTTCATAACTTCATGAAACTCGGTGCAAAACGGGATGAACTGGTGCAATTAATACAAAAGTTCGTGCCATGAAGTCACATCGGGATTTTTCACAACGAACGCACCCAATCCGCCCCGTTGGACCGTAAACTCATGTTTTGGTGCGTTGCATAGTGTAAAAGGTCGTGCCACGAAGTCACGTCGGGATCTTTCACAACGAACACACCTAATCAACCCCATTGGTGCGTTGCATAGTGAATGGGTGCATTTGGGATTGTTTCGTAACTGCATCAAATTCGATGCAAAACAGGGTGAACTGGTGCAATTAATGCAAAAGTTCGTGCCATGAAGTCACGTCGGGATTTTTTGGACCGCACGCACCCAATCCACTCCATTGCACCTTAAACTCATGTTTGGGTGCATTGCATAGTGTTTGGGTGCATTTGGGATCGTTTCATAACCGCTTGAAACTCGTTGCAAAACAGGGTGGACTAGTGCAATTAATGCGAAAGCTCGTGCCTCGAAGTCACACCGGGATTTTTTGCAACGAACGCACCCAATCCACCCCATTGGACCGTAAACTCATTTTTTGGTGCGTTGCATAGTGTTTGGTTGCATTTGGGATCGTTTCGTAACTGCATGAAACTCGATGCAAAACAGGGTGAACTGGCGCAATTAATGCAAAAGTTCGTGCCACGAAGTCACGTTGGGATTTTTTGCACCGAACGCACCCAATCCACTCCATTGGACCTTAAACTCATGTTTTGGTGTATTGCATAGTGTTTTGGGGCATTTGGGATCGTTTCATAACCGCATGAAACTCGATGCAAAATAGGGTGGACTAGTGCAATTAATGCGAAAGCTCGTGCCTCGAAGTCACGCCGGGATTTTTTGCAACGAACGCACCCAATCCACCCCATTGGACCCAAAACTCATGTTTTGGTGCGTTGCATAGTGTTTGAGTGCATTTGGGATCATTTCATAACTGCATGAAACTCGGTCCAAAACAGGGTGAACTGGTGCAATTAATATAAAAGTTCGTGCCATGAAGTCACATCGGGATTTTTCACAACGAACGCACACAATCCGCCCCATTGGACCGTAAACTCATTTTTTGGTGCGTTGCATAGTATTTGGGTGCATTTGGGATCGTTTCGTAACTGCATGAAACTCGATGCAAAACAGGGTGAACTGGTGCAATTAATGTAAAAGTTCGTGCCACGAAGTCACGTCGGGATCTTTCGCAACAAACACAGCCAATCAACCCCATTGGACCCCAAACTCATGCTTTGGTGCGTTGCATACTGTTTGGGTGCATTTGGGATCATTTCGTAACTCCATGAAACTCGATGCATTGGGTGAACTGGTGCAATTAATGCAAAAATTTGTGCCACAAAGTCACGCCGGGATTTTTTGCAACGAACGCACCCAATCCGCCACATTTGACCGTAAACTCATATTTTGGTGCGTTGCATAGTATTTGGGTGCATTTGGGATTGTTCCGTAACTGCATGAAACTCGATGCAAAACAGGGTGAACTGGTGCAATTAATGCAAAAGTTCGTGCCACGAAGTCACGTCGGGATTTTATGCACCGAACGCACCCAAACCACTCCATTGGACCTTAAACTCATGTTTTGGCGCATTGCATAGTGTTTGGGTGCATTTGGGATCGTTTCATAACCGCATGAAACTCATTGCAAAACAGGGTGGATTAGTGCAATTAATGCGAAAGCTCGTGCCACGAAGTCATGCCGGGATTTTTCTCTGCGAACACACCCAATCCACCCCATTGGACGCTAAACTCATGTTTTGGTGCGTTGCATAGTGTTTGGGTGCATTTGGGATCATTTCATAACTGCATGAAACTCGGTGCAAAATGGGGTGAACTAGTGCAATTAATACAAAAGTTCGTGCCATGAAGTCACATCGGGATTTTTCACAACGAACGCACCCAATCCACCCCATTGGACCGTAAACTCATGTTTTTGGTGCGTTGCATAGTGTAAAAGGTCGTGCACGAAGTCACGTCGGGATCTTTCACAACGAACACACCCAATCAACCCCATTGGACCCCGAACTCATGCTTTGGTGCGTTGCATACTGTTCGGGTGCATTTGGGATCATTTCATAACTCCATGAAACTCGATGCATTGAGTGAACAGGTGCAATTAATGCAAAAATTTGTGCCACGAAGTCACGAGGGGATTTTTTGCAACGAACGCACCCAATCCGCCACATTTGACCGTAAACTCATATTTTGGTGCGTTGCATAGTATTTGGGTGCATTTGGGATCGTTTCGTAACTGCATGAAACTCGATGCAAAACAGGGTGAACTGGTGCAATTAATGCAAAAGTTCGTGCCACGAAGTCACGTCGGGATTTTCTACACCGAACGCACCCAATCCACTCCATTGGACCTTAAACTCATGTTTTGGTGCATTGCATAGTGTTTGGGTGCATTTGGGATCGTTTCATAACCGCATGAAACTCGATGCAAAACAGGGTGGACTCGTGCAATTAATGCGAAAGCTCGTGCCACGAAGTCACGCTGGGATTTTTCTCTACGAACACACCCAATCCACCCCATTGGACCCTAAACTCATGTTTTGGTGCGTTGCATAGTGTTTGGGTGTATTTGGGATCATTTCATAACTGCATGAAACTCGGTGCAAAACGGGATGAACTGGTGCAATTAATACAAAAGTTCGTGCCATGAAGTCACATCGGGATTTTTCACAACGAACGCACCCAATCCGCCCCGTTGGACCGTAAACTCATGTTTTGGTGCGTTGCATAGTGTAAAAGGTCGTGCCACGAAGTCACGTCGGGATCTTTCACAACGAACACACCCAATCAACCCCATTGGTGCGTTGCATAGTGAATGGGTGCATTTGGGATTGTTTCGTAACTGCATCAAATTCGATGCAAAACAGGGTGAACTGGTGCAATTAATGCAAAAGTTCGTGCCACGAAGTCACGTCGGGATTTTTTGGACCGAACGCACCCAATCCACTTCATTGGACCTTAAACTCATGTTTGGGTGCATTGCATAGTGTTTGGGTGCATTTGGGATCGTTTCATAACCGCATGAAACTCGATGCAAAACAGGGTGGACTAGTGCAATTAATGCGAAAGCTCCTGCCTCGAAGTCACGCCGGGAATTTTTGCAACGAACGCACCCGATCCACCCCATTGGACCCTAAACTCATGTTTTGGTACGTTGCATAGTGTTTGGGTGCATTTGGGATCATTTTATAACTGCATGACACTCGGTTCAAAACGGGGTGAACTGGTGCAATTAATATAAAACTTCGTGCCATGAAGTCACATCGGGATTTTTCACAACGAACGCACACAATCCGCCCCATTGGACCGTAAACTCATTTTTTGGTTTGTTGCATAGTGTTTGGGTGCATTTGGGATCGTTTCGTAACTGCATGAAACTCGATGCAAAACAGGGTGAACTGGTGCAATTAATGTAAAAGTTCGTGCCACGAAGTCACGTCGGGATCTTTCGCAACGAACACACCCAATCAACCCCATTGGACGCCGAACTCATGCTTTGGTGCGTTGCATACTGTTCGGGTGCATTTGGGATCATTTCGTAACTCCATGAAACTCGATGCATTGAGTGAACTGGTGCAATTAATGCAAAAATTTGTGCCACGAAGTCACGCCGGGATTTTTTGCAACGAACGCACCCAATCCGCCACATTTGACCGTAAACTCATATTTTGGTGCGTTGCATAGTATTTTGGTGCATTTGGGATCGTTTCGTAACTGCATGAAACTCGATGCAAAACAGGGTGAACTGGTGCAATTAATGCAAAAGTTCGTGCCACGAAGTCACGTCAGGATTTTATGCACCGAACGCACCCAATCCACTCCATTGGACCTTAAACTCATGTTTTGTCGCATTGCATAGTGTTTGGGTGCATTTGGGATCATTTCATAACTGCATGAAACTCGGTGAAAAACGGGATGAACTGGTGCAATTAATACAAAAGTTCGTGCCATGAAGTCACATCGGGATTTTTCACAACGAACGCACACAATCCGCCCCATTGGACCGTAAACTCATGTTTTGGTGCGTTGCATAGTGTAAAAGTTCGTGCCACGAAGTCACGTCGGGATCTTTCGCAACGAACACTCAACCCCATTGGTGCGATGCATAGTATTTGGTTGCATTTGGGATCATTTCGTAACTGCATGAAACTCGATGCAAAATAGGGTGAATTGGTGCAATTAATGCAAAAGTTTGTGCCACGAAGTCATGTCGGGATTTTTTGCACCGAACGCACCCAATCCACTCCATTGGACCTTAAACTCATGTTTTGGTGCATTGCATAGTGTTTGGGTGCATTTGGGATCGTTTCATAACCGCATGAAACTCATTGCAAAACAGGGTGGACAAGTGCAATTAATGCGAAAGCTCGTGCCACGAAGTCACGCCGGGATTTTTCTCTACGAACACACCCAATCCACCCCATTGGACCCTAACCTCATGTTTTGGTGCGTTGCATAGTGTTTGGGTGCATTTGGGATCATTTCATAACTGCATGAAACTCGGTGCAAAACGGGATGAACTGGTGCAATTAATACAAAAGTTCGTGCCATGAAGTCACATCGGGATTTTTCACAACGAACGCACCCAATCCGCCCCGTTGGACCGTAAACTAATTTTTTTTGTGCGTTGCATAGTGTAAAAGGTCGTGCCACGGAGTCACGTCGGGATCTTTCACAACGAACACACCCAATCAACCCCATTGGTGCGTTGCATAGTGAATGGGTGCATTTGGGATTGTTTCGTAACTGCATGAAATTCGATGCAAAACAGGGTGAACTGGTGCAATTAATACAAGAGTTCGTGCCACGAAGTCACGTCGGGATTTTTTGGACCGAACTCACCCAATCCACTCCATTGGACCTTAAACTCATGTTTTGGTGCGTTGCATAGTGTTTGGGTGCATTTGGGATCGTTTCATAACCACATGAAACTCATTGCAAAACAGGGTGGACTAGTGCAATTAATGCGAAAGCTCGTGCCACGAAGTCACGGCGGGATTTTTCTCTACGAACACACCCAATCCACCCCATTGGACCCTAACCTCATGTTTTGGTGCGTTGCATAGTGTTTGGGTGCATTTGGGATCATTTCATAACTGCATGAAACTCGGTGCAAAACGGGATGAACTGGTGCAATTAATACAAAAGTTCGTGCCATGAAGTCACATCGGGATTTTTCACAACGAACGCACCCAATCCGCCCCGTTGGACCGTAAACTCATGTTTTGGTGCGTTGCATAGTGTAAAAGGTCGAGCCACGAAGTCACGTCGGGATCTTTCACAACGAACACACCCAATCAACCCCATTGGTGCGTTGCATAGTGAATGGGTGCATTTGGGATTGTTTCGTAACTGCATCAAATTCGATGCAAAACAGGGTGAACTGGTGCAATTAATGCAAAAGTTCGTGCCACGAAGTCACGTCGGGATTTTTTGGACCGAACGCACCCAATCCACTTCATTGGACCTTAAACTCATGTTTGGGTGCATTGCATAGTGTTTGGGTGCATTTGGGATCGTTTCATAACCGCATGAAACTCGATGCAAAACAGGGTGGACTAGTGCAATTAATGCGAAAGCTCGTGCCACGAAGTCACGCTGGGATTTTTCTCTACGAACACACCCAATCCACCCCATTGGACCCTAAACTCATGTTTTGGTGCGTTGCATAGTGTTTGGGTGCATTTGGGATCATTTCATAACTTCATGAAACTCGGTGCAAAACGGGATGAACTGGTGCAATTAATACAAAAGTTTGTGCCATGAAGTCACATCGGGATTTTTCACAACGAACGCACCCAATCCGCCCCGTTGGACCGTAAACTCATGTTTTGGTGCGTTGCATAGTGTAAAAGGTCGTGCCACGAAGTCACGTCGGGATCTTTCACAACGAACACACCCAATCAACCCCATTGGTGCGTTGCATAGTGAATGGGTGCATTTGGGATTGTTTCGTAACTGCATCAAATTCGATGCAAAACAGGGTGAACTGGTGCAATTAATGCAAAAGTTCGTGCCATGAAGTCACGTCGGGATTTTTTGGACCGCACGCACCCAATCCACTCCATTGCACCTTAAACTCATGTTTGGGTGCATTGCATAGTGTTTGGGTGCATTTGGGATCGTTTCATAACCGCATGAAACTCGATGCAAAACAGGGTGGACTAGTGCAATTAATGCGAAAGCTCCTGCCTCGAAGTCACGCCGGGAATTTTTGCAACGAACGCACCCAATCCACCCCATTGGACCCTAAACTCATGTTTTGGTACGTTGCATAGTGTTTGGGTGCATTTGGGATCATTTTATTTCTGCATGACACTCGGTTCAAAACGGGGTGAACTGGTGCAATTAATATAAAACTTCGTGCCATGAAGTCACATCGGGATTTTTCACAACGAACGCACACAATCCGCCCCATTGGACCGTAAACTCATTTTTTGGTTTGTTGCATAGTGTTTGGGTGCATTTGGGATCGTTTCGTAACTGCATGAAACTCGATGCAAAACAGGGTGAACTGGTGCAATTAATGTAAAAGTTCGTGCCACGAAGTCACGTCGGGATCTTTCGCAACGAACACACCCAATCAACCCCATTGGACGCCGAACTCATGCTTTGGTGCGTTGCATACTGTTCGGGTGCATTTGGGATCATTTCGTAACTCCATGAAACTCGATGCATTGAGTGAACTGGTGCAATTAATGCAAAAATTTGTGCCACGAAGTCACGCCGGGATTTTTTGCAACGAACGCACCCAATCCGCCACATTTGACCGTAAACTCATATTTTGGTGCGTTGCATAGTATTTTGGTGCATTTGGGATCGTTTCGTAACTGCATGAAACTCGATGCAAAACAGGGTGAACTGGTGCAATTAATGCAAAAGTTCGTGCCACGAAGTCACGTCGGGATTTTATGCACCGAACGCACCCAATCCACTCCATTGGACCTTAAACTCATGTTTTGTCGCATTGCATAGTGTTTGGGTGCATTTGGGATCGTTTCATAACCGCATGAAACTCGATGCAAAACAGGGTGGACTAGTTTAATTAAAGCGAAAGCTCGTGCCACGAAGTCACGCCGGGATTTTTTGCACCGAACGCACCCAATCCACTCCATTGGACCTTAAACTCATGTTTTGGTGCATTGCATAGTGTTTGGGTGCATTTGGGATCGTTTCATAACCGCATGAAACTCGATGCAAAACAGGGTGGACTAGTGCAATTAATGCGAAAGCTCGTGCCACGAAGTCACGCCGGGATTTTTCTCTACGAACACACCCAATCCACCCCATTGGACCCTAAACTCATGTTTTGGTGTGTTGCATAGTGTTTGGGTGCATTTGGGATCATTTCATAACTGCATGAAACTCGGTGAAAAACGGGATGAACTGGTGCAATTAATACAAAAGTTCGTGCCATGAAGTCACATCGGGATTTTTCACAACGAACGCACACAATCCGCCCCATTGGACCGTAAACTCATGTTTTGGTGCGTTGCATAGTGTAAAAGTTCGTGCCACGAAGTCACGTCGGGATCTTTCGCAACGAACACTCAACCCCATTGGTGCGATGCATAGTATTTGGTTGCATTTGGGATCGTTTCGTAACTGCATGAAACTCGATGCAAAATAGGGTGAATTGGTGCAATTAATGCAAAAGTTTGTGCCACGAAGTCACGTCGGGATTTTTTGGACCGAACGCACCCAATCCACTCCATTGGACCTTAAACTCATGTTTGGGTGCATTGCATAGTGTTTGGGTGCATTTGGGATCGTTTCATAACCGCATGAAACTCATTGCAAAACAGGGTGGACAAGTGCAATTAATGCGAAAGCTCGTGCCACGAAGTCACGCCGGGATTTTTCTCTACGAACACACCCAATCCACCCCATTGGACCCTAACCTCATGTTTTGGTGCGTTGCATAGTGTTTGGGTGCATTTGGGATCATTTCATAACTGCATGAAACTCGGTGCAAAACGGGATGAACTGGTGCAATTAATACAAAAGTTCGTGCCATGAAGTCACATCGGGATTTTTCACAACGAACGCACCCAATCCGCCCCGTTGGACCGTAAACTCATGTTTTGGTGCGTTGCATAGTGTAAAAGGTCGTGCCACGGAGTCACGTCGGGATCTTTCACAACGAACACACCCAATCAACCCCATTGGTGCGTTGCATAGTGAATGGGTGCATTTGGGATTGTTTCGTAACTGCATGAAATTCGATGCAAAACAGGGTGAACTGGTGCAATTAATACAAAAGTTCGTGCCACGAAGTCACGTCGGGATTTTTTGGACCGAACTCACCCAATCCACTCCATTGGACCTTAAACTCATGTTTTGGTGCGTTGCATAGTGTTTGGGTGCATTTGGGATCGTTTCATAACCACATGAAACTCATTGCAAAACAGGGTGGACTAGTGCAATTAATGCGAAAGCTCGTGCCACGAAGTCACGGCGGGATTTTTCTCTACGAACACACCCAATCCACCCCATTGGACCCTAACCTCATGTTTTGGTGCGTTGCATAGTGTTTGGGTGCATTTGGGATCATTTCATAACTGCATGAAACTCGGTGCAAAACGGGATGAACTGGTGCAATTAATACAAAAGTTCGTGCCATGAAGTCACATCGGGATTTTTCACAACGAACGCACCCAATCCGCCCCGTTGGACCGTAAACTCATGTTTTGGTGCGTTGCATAGTGTAAAAGGTCGAGCCACGAAGTCACGTCGGGATCTTTCACAACGAACACACCCAATCAACCCCATTGGTGCGTTGCATAGTGAATGGGTGCATTTGGGATTGTTTCGTAACTGCATCAAATTCGATGCAAAACAGGGTGAACTGGTGCAATTAATGCAAAAGTTCGTGCCACGAAGTCACGTCGGGATTTTTTGGACCGAACGCACCCAATCCACTCCATTGGACCTTAAACTCATGTTTGGGTGCATTGCATAGTGTTTGGGTGCATTTGGGATCGTTTCATAACCGCATGAAACTCGATGCAAAACAGGGTGGACTAGTGCAATTAATGCGAAAGCTCCTGCCTCGAAGTCACGCCGGGAATTTTTGCAACGAACGCACCCAATCCACCCCATTGGACCCTAAACTCATGTTTTGGTACGTTGCATAGTGTTTGGGTGCATTTGGGATCATTTTATTTCTGCATGACACTCGGTTCAAAACGGGGTGAACTGGTGCAATTAATATAAAACTTCGTGCCATGAAGTCACATCGGGATTTTTCACAACGAACGCACACAATCCGCCCCATTGGACCGTAAACTCATTTTTTGGTTTGTTGCATAGTGTTTGGGTGCATTTGGGATCGTTTCGTAACTGCATGAAACTCGATGCAAAACAGGGTGAACTGGTGCAATTAATGTAAAAGTTCGTGCCACGAAGTCACGTCGGGATCTTTCGCAACGAACACACCCAATCAACCCCATTGGACGCCGAACTCATGCTTTGGTGCGTTGCATACTGTTCGGGTGCATTTGGGATCATTTCGTAACTCCATGAAACTCGATGCATTGAGTGAACTGGTGCAATTAATGCAAAAATTTGTGCCACGAAGTCACGCCGGGATTTTTTGCAACGAACGCACCCAATCCGCCACATTTGACCGTAAACTCATATTTTGGTGCGTTGCATAGTATTTTGGTGCATTTGGGATCGTTTCGTAACTGCATGAAACTCGATGCAAAACAGGGTGAACTGGTGCAATTAATGCAAAAGTTCGTGCCACGAAGTCACGTCGGGATTTTATGCACCGAACGCACCCAATCCACTCCATTGGACCTTAAACTCATGTTTTGTCGCATTGCATAGTGTTTGGGTGCATTTGGGATCGTTTCATAACCGCATGAAACTCGATGCAAAACAGGGTGGACTAGTTTAATTAAAGCGAAAGCTCGTGCCACGAAGTCACGCCGGGATTTTTTGCACCGAACGCACCCAATCCACTCCATTGGACCTTAAACTCATGTTTTGGTGCATTGCATAGTGTTTGGGTGCATTTGGGATCGTTTCATAACCGCATGAAACTCGATGCAAAACAGGGTGGACTAGTGCAATTAATGCGAAAGCTCGTGCCACGAAGTCACGCCGGGATTTTTCTCTACGAACACACCCAATCCACCCCATTGGACCCTAAACTCATGTTTTGGTGCGTTGCATAGTGTTTGGGTGCATTTGGGATCATTTCATAACTGCATGAAACTCGGTGAAAAACGGGATGAACTGGTGCAATTAATACAAAAGTTCGTGCCATGAAGTCACATCGGGATTTTTCACAACGAACGCACACAATCCGCCCCATTGGACCGTAAACTCATGTTTTGGTGCGTTGCATAGTGTAAAAGTTCGTGCCACGAAGTCACGTCGGGATCTTTCGCAACGAACACTCAACCCCATTGGTGCGATGCATAGTATTTGGTTGCATTTGGGATCGTTTCGTAACTGCATGAAACTCGATGCAAAATAGGGTGAATTGGTGCAATTAATGCAAAAGTTTGTGCCACGAAGTCACGTCGGGATTTTTTGGACTGAACGCACCCAATCCACTCCATTGGACCTTAAACTCATGTTTGGGTGCATTGCATAGTGTTTGGGTGCATTTGGGATCGTTTCATAACCGCATGAAACTCATTGCAAAACAGGGTGGACAAGTGCAATTAATGCGAAAGCTCGTGCCACGAAGTCACGCTGGGATTTTTCTCTACGAACACACCCAATCCACCCCATTGGACCCTAACCTCATGTTTTGGTGCGTTGCATAGTGTTTGGGTGCATTTGGGATCATTTCATAACTGCATGAAACTCGGTGCAAAACGGGATGAACTGGTGCAATTAATACAAAAGTTCGTGCCATGAAGTCACATCGGGATTTTTCACAACGAACGCACCCAATCCGCCCCGTTGGACCGTAAACTCATGTTTTGGTGCGTTGCATAGTGTAAAAGGTCGTGCCACGGAGTCACGTCGGGATCTTTCACAACGAACACACCCAATCAACCCCATTGGTGCGTTGCATAGTGAATGGGTGCATTTGGGATTGTTTCGTAACTGCATGAAATTCGATGCAAAACAGGGTGAACTGGTGCAATTAATACAAAAGTTCGTGCCACGAAGTCACGTCGGGATTTTTTGGACCGAACTCACCCAATCCACTCCATTGGACCTTAAACTCATGTTTTGGTGCGTTGCATAGTGTTTGGGTGCATTTGGGATCGTTTCATAACCACATGAAACTCATTGCAAAACAGGGTGGACTAGTGCAATTAATGCGAAAGCTCGTGCCACGAAGTCACGGCGGGATTTTTCTCTACGAACACACCCAATCCACCCCATTGGACCCTAACCTCATGTTTTGGTGCGTTGCATAGTGTTTGGGTGCATTTGGGATCATTTCATAACTGCATGAAACTCGGTGCAAAACGGGATGAACTGGTGCAATTAATACAAAAGTTCGTGCCATGAAGTCACATCGGGATTTTTCACAACGAACGCACCCAATCCGCCCCGTTGGACCGTAAACTCATGTTTTGGTGCGTTGCATAGTGTAAAAGGTCGAGCCACGAAGTCACGTCGGGATCTTTCACAACGAACACACCCAATCAACCCCATTGGTGCGTTGCATAGTGAATGGGTGCATTTGGGATTGTTTCGTAACTGCATCAAATTCGATGCAAAACAGGGTGAACTGGTGCAATTAATGCAAAAGTTCGTGCCACGAAGTCACGTCGGGATTTTTTGGACCGAACGCACCCAATCCACTCCATTGGACCTTAAACTCATGTTTGGGTGCATTGCATAGTGTTTGGGTGCATTTGGGATCGTTTCATAACCGCATGAAACTCGATGCAAAACAGGGTGGACTAGTGCAATTAATGCGAAAGCTCCTGCCTCGAAGTCACGCCGGGAATTTTTGCAACGAACGCACCCAATCCACCCCATTGGACCCTAAACTCATGTTTTGGTACGTTGCATAGTGTTTGGGTGCATTTGGGATCATTTTATTTCTGCATGACACTCGGTTCAAAACGGGGTGAACTGGTGCAATTAATATAAAACTTCGTGCCATGAAGTCACATCGGGATTTTTCACAACGAACGCACACAATCCGCCCCATTGGACCGTAAACTCATTTTTTGGTTTGTTGCATAGTGTTTGGGTGCATTTGGGATCGTTTCGTAACTGCATGAAACTCGATGCAAAACAGGGTGAACTGGTGCAATTAATGTAAAAGTTCGTGCCACGAAGTCACGTCGGGATCTTTCGCAACGAACACACCCAATCAACCCCATTGGACGCCGAACTCATGCTTTGGTGCGTTGCATACTGTTCGGGTGCATTTGGGATCATTTCGTAACTCCATGAAACTCGATGCATTGAGTGAACTGGTGCAATTAATGCAAAAATTTGTGCCACGAAGTCACGCCGGGATTTTTTGCAACGAACGCACCCAATCCGCCACATTTGACCGTAAACTCATATTTTGGTGCGTTGCATAGTATTTTGGTGCATTTGGGATCGTTTCGTAACTGCATGAAACTCGATGCAAAACAGGGTGAACTGGTGCAATTAATGCAAAAGTTCGTGCCACGAAGTCACGTCGGGATTTTATGCACCGAACGCACCCAATCCACTCCATTGGACCTTAAACTCATGTTTTGTCGCATTGCATAGTGTTTGGGTGCATTTGGGATCGTTTCATAACCGCATGAAACTCGATGCAAAACAGGGTGGACTAGTTTAATTAAAGCGAAAGCTCGTGCCACGAAGTCACGCCGGGATTTTTTGCACCGAACGCACCCAATCCACTCCATTGGACCTTAAACTCATGTTTTGGTGCATTGCATAGTGTTTGGGTGCATTTGGGATCGTTTCATAACCGCATGAAACTCGATGCAAAACAGGGTGGACTAGTGCAATTAATGCGAAAGCTCGTGCCACGAAGTCACGCCGGGATTTTTCTCTACGAACACACCCAATCCACCCCATTGGACCCTAAACTCATGTTTTGGTGCGTTGCATAGTGTTTGGGTGCATTTGGGATCATTTCATAACTGCATGAAACTCGGTGAAAAACGGGATGAACTGGTGCAATTAATACAAAAGTTCGTGCCATGAAGTCACATCGGGATTTTTCACAACGAACGCACACAATCCGCCCCATTGGACCGTAAACTCATATTTTGGTGCGTTGCATAGTATTTTGGTGCATTTGGGATCGTTTCGTAACTGCATGAAACTCGATGCAAAACAGGGTGAACTGGTGCAATTAATGCAAAAGTTCGTGCCACGAAGTCACGTCAGGATTTTATGCACCGAACGCACCCAATCCACTCCATTGGACCTTAAACTCATGTTTTGTCGCATTGCATAGTGTTTGGGTGCATTTGGGATCATTTCATAACTGCATGAAACTCGGTGAAAAACGGGATGAACTGGTGCAATTAATACAAAAGTTCGTGCCATGAAGTCACATCGGGATTTTTCACAACGAACGCACACAATCCGCCCCATTGGACCGTAAACTCATGTTTTGGTGCGTTGCATAGTGTAAAAGTTCGTGCCACGAAGTCACGTCGGGATCTTTCGCAACGAACACTCAACCCCATTGGTGCGATGCATAGTATTTGGTTGCATTTGGGATCATTTCGTAACTGCATGAAACTCGATGCAAAATAGGGTGAATTGGTGCAATTAATGCAAAAGTTTGTGCCACGAAGTCACGTCGGGATTTTTTGCACCGAACGCACCCAATCCACTCCATTGGACCTTAAACTCATGTTTTGGTGCATTGCATAGTGTTTGGGTGCATTTGGGATCGTTTCATAACCGCATGAAACTCATTGCAAAACAGGGTGGACAAGTGCAATTAATGCGAAAGCTCGTGCCACGAAGTCACGCCGGGATTTTTCTCTACGAACACACCCAATCCACCCCATTGGACCCTAACCTCATGTTTTGGTGCGTTGCATAGTGTTTGGGTGCATTTGGGATCATTTCATAACTGCATGAAACTCGGTGCAAAACGGGATGAACTGGTGCAATTAATACAAAAGTTCGTGCCATGAAGTCACATCGGGATTTTTCACAACGAACGCACCCAATCCGCCCCGTTGGACCGTAAACTAATTTTTTTGTGCGTTGCATAGTGTAAAAGGTCGTGCCACGGAGTCACGTCGGGATCTTTCACAACGAACACACCCAATCAACCCCATTGGTGCGTTGCATAGTGAATGGGTGCATTTGGGATTGTTTCGTAACTGCATGAAATTCGATGCAAAACAGGGTGAACTGGTGCAATTAATACAAGAGTTCGTGCCACGAAGTCACGTCGGGATTTTTTGGACCGAACTCACCCAATCCACTCCATTGGACCTTAAACTCATGTTTTGGTGCGTTGCATAGTGTTTGGGTGCATTTGGGATCGTTTCATAACCACATGAAACTCATTGCAAAACAGGGTGGACTAGTGCAATTAATGCGAAAGCTCGTGCCACGAAGTCACGGCGGGATTTTTCTCTACGAACACACCCAATCCACCCCATTGGACCCTAACCTCATGTTTTGGTGCGTTGCATAGTGTTTGGGTGCATTTGGGATCATTTCATAACTGCATGAAACTCGGTGCAAAACGGGATGAACTGGTGCAATTAATACAAAAGTTCGTGCCATGAAGTCACATCGGGATTTTTCACAACGAACGCACCCAATCCGCCCCGTTGGACCGTAAACTCATGTTTTGGTGCGTTGCATAGTGTAAAAGGTCGAGCCACGAAGTCACGTCGGGATCTTTCACAACGAACACACCCAATCAACCCCATTGGTGCGTTGCATAGTGAATGGGTGCATTTGGGATTGTTTCGTAACTGCATCAAATTCGATGCAAAACAGGGTGAACTGGTGCAATTAATGCAAAAGTTCGTGCCACGAAGTCACGTCGGGATTTTTTGGACCGAACGCACCCAATCCACTCCATTGGACCTTAAACTCATGTTTGGGTGCATTGCATAGTGTTTGGGTGCATTTGGGATCGTTTCATAACCGCATGAAACTCGATGCAAAACAGGGTGGACTAGTGCAATTAATGCGAAAGCTCCTGCCTCGAAGTCACGCCGGGAATTTTTGCAACGAACGCACCCAATCCACCCCATTGGACCCTAAACTCATGTTTTGGTACGTTGCATAGTGTTTGGGTGCATTTGGGATCATTTTATTTCTGCATGACACTCGGTTCAAAACGGGGTGAACTGGTGCAATTAATATAAAACTTCGTGCCATAAAGTCACATCGGGATTTTTCACAACGAACGCACACAATCCGCCCCATTGGACCGTAAACTCATTTTTTGGTTTGTTGCATAGTGTTTGGGTGCATTTGGGATCGTTTCGTAACTGCATGAAACTCGATGCAAAACAGGGTGAACTGGTGCAATTAATGTAAAAGTTCGTGCCACGAAGTCACGTCGGGATCTTTCGCAACGAACACACCCAATCAACCCCATTGGACGCCGAACTCATGCTTTGGTGCGTTGCATACTGTTCGGGTGCATTTGGGATCATTTCGTAACTCCATGAAACTCGATGCATTGAGTGAACTGGTGCAATTAATGCAAAAATTTGTGCCACGAAGTCACGCCGGGATTTTTTGCAACGAACGCACCCAATCCGCCACATTTGACCGTAAACTCATATTTTGGTGCGTTGCATAGTATTTTGGTGCATTTGGGATCGTTTCGAAACTGCATGAAACTCGATGCAAAACAGGGTGAACTGGTGCAATTAATGCAAAAGTTCGTGCCACGAAGTCACGTCGGGATTTTATGCACCGAACGCACCCAATCCACTCCATTGGACCTTAAACTCATGTTTTGTCGCATTGCATAGTGTTTGGGTGCATTTGGGATCGTTTCATAACCGCATGAAACTCGATGCAAAACAGGGTGGACTAGTTTAATTAAAGCGAAAGCTCGTGCCACGAAGTCACGCCGGGATTTTTTGCACCGAACGCACCCAATCCACTCCATTGGACCTTAAACTCATGTTTTGGTGCATTGCATAGTGTTTGGGTGCATTTGGGATCGTTTCATAACCGCATGAAACTCGATGCAAAACAGGGTGGACTAGTGCAATTAATGCGAAAGCTCGTGCCACGAAGTCACGCCGGGATTTTTCTCTACGAACACACCCAATCCACCCCATTGGACCCTAAACTCATGTTTTGGTGTGTTGCATAGTGTTTGGGTGCATTTGGGATCATTTCATAACTGCATGAAACTCGGTGAAAAACGGGATGAACTGGTGCAATTAATACAAAAGTTCGTGCCATGAAGTCACATCGGGATTTTTCACAACAAACGCACACAATCCGCCCCATTGGACCGTAAACTCATGTTTTGGTGCGTTGCATAGTGTAAAAGTTCGTGCCACGAAGTCACGTCGGGATCTTTCGCAACGAACACTCAACCCCATTGGTGCGATGCATAGTATTTGGTTGCATTTGGGATCGTTTCGTAACTGCATGAAACTCGATGCAAAATAGGGTGAATTGGTGCAATTAATGCAAAAGTTTGTGCCACGAAGTCACGTCGGGATTTTTTGGACCGAACGCACCCAATCCACTCCATTGGACCTTAAACTCATGTTTGGGTGCATTGCATAGTGTTTGGGTGCATTTGGGATCGTTTCATAACCGCATGAAACTCATTGCAAAACAGGGTGGACAAGTGCAATTAATGCGAAAGCTCGTGCCACGAAGTCACGCCGGGATTTTTCTCTACGAACACACCCAATCCACCCCATTGGACCCTAACCTCATGTTTTGGTGCGTTGCATAGTGTTTGGGTGCATTTGGGATCATTTCATAACTGCATGAAACTCGGTGCAAAACGGGATGAACTGGTGCAATTAATACAAAAGTTCGTGCCATGAAGTCACATCGGGATTTTTCACAACGAACGCACCCAATCCGCCCCGTTGGACCGTAAACTCATGTTTTGGTGCGTTGCATAGTGTAAAAGGTCGTGCCACGGAGTCACGTCGGGATCTTTCACAACGAACACACCCAATCAACCCCATTGGTGCGTTGCATAGTGAATGGGTGCATTTGGGATTGTTTCGTAACTGCATGAAATTCGATGCAAAACAGGGTGAACTGGTGCAATTAATACAAAAGTTCGTGCCACGAAGTCACGTCGGGATTTTTTGGACCGAACTCACCCAATCCACTCCATTGGACCTTAAACTCATGTTTTGGTGCGTTGCATAGTGTTTGGGTGCATTTGGGATCGTTTCATAACCACATGAAACTCATTGCAAAACAGGGTGGACTAGTGCAATTAATGTGAAAGCTCGTGCCACGAAGTCACGGCGGGATTTTTCTCTACGAACACACCCAATCCACCCCATTGGACCCTAACCTCATGTTTTGGTGCGTTGCATAGTGTTTGGGTGCATTTGGGATCATTTCATAACTGCATGAAACTCGGTGCAAAACGGGATGAACTGGTGCAATTAATACAAAAGTTCGTGCCATGAAGTCACATCGGGATTTTTCACAACGAACGCACCCAATCCGCCCCGTTGGACCGTAAACTCATGTTTTGGTGCGTTGCATAGTGTAAAAGGTCGAGCCACGAAGTCACGTCGGGATCTTTCACAACGAACACACCCAATCAACCCCATTGGTGCGTTGCATAGTGAATGGGTGCATTTGGGATTGTTTCATAACTGCATCAAATTCGATGCAAAACAGGGTGAACTGGTGCAATTAATGCAAAAGTTCGTGCCACGAAGTCACGTCGGGATTTTTTGGACCGAACGCACCCAATCCACTCCATTGGACCTTAAACTCATGTTTGGGTGCATTGCATAGTGTTTGGGTGCATTTGGGATCGTTTCATAACCGCATGAAACTCGATGCAAAACAGGGTGGACTAGTGCAATTAATGCGAAAGCTCCTGCCTCGAAGTCACGCCGGGAATTTTTGCAACGAACGCACCCAATCCACCCCATTGGACCCTAAACTCATGTTTTGGTACGTTGCATAGTGTTTGGGTGCATTTGGGATCATTTTATTTCTGCATGACACTCGGTTCAAAACGGGGTGAACTGGTGCAATTAATATAAAACTTCGTGCCATGAAGTCACATCGGGATTTTTCACAACGAACGCACACAATCCGCCCCATTGGACCGTAAACTCATTTTTTGGTTTGTTGCATAGTGTTTGGGTGCATTTGGGATCGTTTCGTAACTGCATGAAACTCGATGCAAAACAGGGTGAACTGGTGCAATTAATGTAAAAGTTCGTGCCACGAAGTCACGTCGGGATCTTTCGCAACGAACACACCCAATCAACCCCATTGGACGCCGAACTCATGCTTTGGTGCGTTGCATACTGTTCGGGTGCATTTGGGATCATTTCGTAACTCCATGAAACTCGATGCATTGAGTGAACTGGTGCAATTAATGCAAAAATTTGTGCCACGAAGTCACGCCGGGATTTTTTGCAACGAACGCACCCAATCCGCCACATTTGACCGTAAACTCATATTTTGGTGCGTTGCATAGTATTTTGGTGCATTTGGGATCGTTTCGTAACTGCATGAAACTCGATGCAAAACAGGGTGAACTGGTGCAATTAATGCAAAAGTTCGTGCCACGAAGTCACGTCGGGATTTTATGCACCGAACGCACCCAATCCACTCCATTGGACCTTAAACTCATGTTTTGTCGCATTGCATAGTGTTTGGGTGCATTTGGGATCGTTTCATAACCGCATGAAACTCGATGCAAAACAGGGTGGACTAGTTTAATTAAAGCGAAAGCTCGTGCCACGAAGTCACGCCGGGATTTTTTGCACCGAACGCACCCAATCCACTCCATTGGACCTTAAACTCATGTTTTGGTGCATTGCATAGTGTTTGGGTGCATTTGGGATCGTTTCATAACCGCATGAAACTCGATGCAAAACAGGGTGGACTAGTGCAATTAATGCGAAAGCTCGTGCCACGAAGTCACGCCGGGATTTTTCTCTACGAACACACCCAATCCACCCCATTGGACCCTAAACTCATGTTTTGGTGCGTTGCATAGTGTTTGGGTGCATTTGGGATCATTTCATAACTGCATGAAACTCGGTGAAAAACGGGATGAACTGGTGCAATTAATACAAAAGTTCGTGCCATGAAGTCACATCGGGATTTTTCACAACGAACGCACACAATCCGCCCCATTGGACCGTAAACTCATGTTTTGGTGCGTTGCATAGTGTAAAAGTTCGTGCCACGAAGTCACGTCGGGATCTTTCGCAACGAACACTCAACCCCATTGGTGCGATGCATAGTATTTGGTTGCATTTGGGATCGTTTCGTAACTGCATGAAACTCGATGCAAAATAGGGTGAATTGGTGCAATTAATGCAAAAGTTTGTGCCACGAAGTCACGTCGGGATTTTTTGGACCGAACGCACCCAATCCACTCCATTGGACCTTAAACTCATGTTTGGGTGCATTGCATAGTGTTTGGGTGCATTTGGGATCGTTTCATAACCGCATGAAACTCATTGCAAAACAGGGTGGACAAGTGCAATTAATGCGAAAGCTCGTGCCACGAAGTCACGCCGGGATTTTTCTCTACGAACACACCCAATCCACCCCATTGGACCCTAACCTCATGTTTTGGTGCGTTGCATAGTGTTTGGGTGCATTTGGGATCATTTCATAACTGCATGAAACTCGGTGCAAAACGGGATGAACTGGTGCAATTAATACAAAAGTTCGTGCCATGAAGTCACATCGGGATTTTTCACAACGAACGCACCCAATCCGCCCCGTTGGACCGTAAACTCATGTTTTGGTGCGTTGCATAGTGTAAAAGGTCGTGCCACGGAGTCACGTCGGGATCTTTCACAACGAACACACCCAATCAACCCCATTGGTGCGTTGCATAGTGAATGGGTGCATTTGGGATTGTTTCGTAACTGCATGAAATTCGATGCAAAACAGGGTGAACTGGTGCAATTAATACAAAAGTTCGTGCCACGAAGTCACGTCGGGATTTTTTGGACCGAACTCACCCAATCCACTCCATTGGACCTTAAACTCATGTTTTGGTGCGTTGCATAGTGTTTGGGTGCATTTGGGATCGTTTCATAACCACATGAAACTCATTGCAAAACAGGGTGGACTAGTGCAATTAATGCGAAAGCTCGTGCCACGAAGTCACGGCGGGATTTTTCTCTACGAACACACCCAATCCACCCCATTGGACCCTAACCTCATGTTTTGGTGCGTTGCATAGTGTTTGGGTGCATTTGGGATCATTTCATAACTGCATGAAACTCGGTGCAAAACGGGATGAACTGGTGCAATTAATACAAAAGTTCGTGCCATGAAGTCACATCGGGATTTTTCACAACGAACGCACCCAATCCGCCCCGTTGGACCGTAAACTCATGTTTTGGTGCGTTGCATAGTGTAAAAGGTCGAGCCACGAAGTCACGTCGGGATCTTTCACAACGAACACACCCAATCAACCCCATTGGTGCGTTGCATAGTGAATGGGTGCATTTGGGATTGTTTCGTAACTGCATCAAATTCGATGCAAAACAGGGTGAACTGGTGCAATTAATGCAAAAGTTCGTGCCACGAAGTCACGTCGGGATTTTTTGGACCGAACGCACCCAATCCACTCCATTGGACCTTAAACTCATGTTTGGGTGCATTGCATAGTGTTTGGGTGCATTTGGGATCGTTTCATAACCGCATGAAACTCGATGCAAAACAGGGTGGACTAGTGCAATTAATGCGAAAGCTCCTGCCTCGAAGTCACGCCGGGAATTTTTGCAACGAACGCACCCAATCCACCCCATTGGACCCTAAACTCATGTTTTGGTACGTTGCATAGTGTTTGGGTGCATTTGGGATCATTTTATTTCTGCATGACACTCGGTTCAAAACGGGGTGAACTGGTGCAATTAATATAAAACTTCGTGCCATGAAGTCACATCGGGATTTTTCACAACGAACGCACACAATCCGCCCCATTGGACCGTAAACTCATTTTTTGGTTTGTTGCATAGTGTTTGGGTGCATTTGGGATCGTTTCGTAACTGCATGAAACTCGATGCAAAACAGGGTGAACTGGTGCAATTAATGTAAAAGTTCGTGCCACGAAGTCACGTCGGGATCTTTCGCAACGAACACACCCAATCAACCCCATTGGACGCCGAACTCATGCTTTGGTGCGTTGCATACTGTTCGGGTGCATTTGGGATCATTTCGTAACTCCATGAAACTCGATGCATTGAGTGAACTGGTGCAATTAATGCAAAAATTTGTGCCACGAAGTCACGCCGGGATTTTTTGCAACGAACGCACCCAATCCGCCACATTTGACCGTAAACTCATATTTTGGTGCGTTGCATAGTATTTTGGTGCATTTGGGATCGTTTCGTAACTGCATGAAACTCGATGCAAAACAGGGTGAACTGGTGCAATTAATGCAAAAGTTCGTGCCACGAAGTCACGTCGGGATTTTATGCACCGAACGCACCCAATCCACTCCATTGGACCTTAAACTCATGTTTTGTCGCATTGCATAGTGTTTGGGTGCATTTGGGATCGTTTCATAACCGCATGAAACTCGATGCAAAACAGGGTGGACTAGTTTAATTAAAGCGAAAGCTCGTGCCACGAAGTCACGCCGGGATTTTTTGCACCGAACGCACCCAATCCACTCCATTGGACCTTAAACTCATGTTTTGGTGCATTGCATAGTGTTTGGGTGCATTTGGGATCGTTTCATAACCGCATGAAACTCGATGCAAAACAGGGTGGACTAGTGCAATTAATGCGAAAGCTCGTGCCACGAAGTCACGCCGGGATTTTTCTCTACGAACACACCCAATCCACCCCATTGGACCCTAAACTCATGTTTTGGTGCGTTGCATAGTGTTTGGGTGCATTTGGGATCATTTCATAACTGCATGAAACTCGGTGAAAAACGGGATGAACTGGTGCAATTAATACAAAAGTTCGTGCCATGAAGTCACATCGGGATTTTTCACAACGAACGCACACAATCCGCCCCATTGGACCGTAAACTCATGTTTTGGTGCGTTGCATAGTGTAAAAGTTCGTGCCACGAAGTCACGTCGGGATCTTTCGCAACGAACACTCAACCCCATTGGTGCGATGCATAGTATTTGGTTGCATTTGGGATCGTTTCGTAACTGCATGAAACTCGATGCAAAATAGGGTGAATTGGTGCAATTAATGCAAAAGTTCGTGCCACGAAGTCACGTCGGGATTTTTTGCACCGAACGCACCCAATCCACTCCATTGGACCTTAAACTCAAGTTTTGGCGCATTGCATAGTGTTTGGGTGCATTTGGGATCGTTTCATAACCGCATGAAACTCGATGCAAACAGGGTGGACTAGTTTAATTAAAGCGAAAGCTCGTGCCACGAAGTCACGCCGGGATTTTTTGCACCGAACGCACCCAATCCACTCCATTGGACCTTAAACTCATGTTTTGGTGCATTGCATAGTGTTTGGGTGCATTTGGGATCGTTTCATAACCGCATGAAACTCGATGCAAAACAGGGTGGACTAGTGCAATTAATGCGAAAGCTCGTGCCACGAAGTCACGCCGGGATTTTTCTCTACGAACACACCCAATCCACGCCATTGGACCCTAAACTCATGTTTTGGTGCGTTGCATAGTGTTTGGGTGCATTTGGGATCATTTCATAACTGCATGAAACTCGGTGCAAAACGGGATGAACTGGTGCAATTAATAGAAAAGTTCGTGCCATGAAGTCACATCGGGATTTTTCACAACGAACGCACACAATCCGCCCCATTGGACCGTAAACTCATTTTTTGGTGCGTTGCATAGTGTTTGGGTGCGTTGCATAGTGTTTGGGTGCATTTGGGATCGTTTCGTAACTGCATGAAACTCGATGCAAAATAGGGTGAACTGGTGCAATTAATGTAAAAGTTCGTGCCACGAAGTCACGTCGGGATCTTTCGCAACGAACACACCCAATCAACCCCATTGGACCCCAAACTCATGCTATGGTGCGTTGCATACTGTTCGGGTGCATTTGGGATCATTTCGTAACTCCATGAAACTCGATGCATTGAGTGAACTGGTGCAATTAATGCAAAAATTTGTGCCACGAAGTCACGCCGGGATTTTTTGCAACGAACGCACCCAATCCGCCACATTTGACCGTAAACTCATATTTTGGTGCGTTGCATAGTATTTGGGTGCATTTGGGATCTTTTCGTAACTGCATGAAACTCGATGCAAAACAGTGTGAACTGGTGCAATTAATGCAAAAGTTCGTGCCACGAAGTCACGTCGGGATTTTATGCACCGAACGCACCCAATCCACTCCATTGGACCTTAAACTCATGTTTTGGCGCATTGCATAGTGTTTGGGTGCATTTGGGATCGTTTCATAACCGCATGAAACTCGATGCAAAACAGGGTGGACTAGTTTAATTAAAGCGAATGCTCGTGCCATGAAGTCACATCAGTCACATCGGGATTTTTCACAACGAACGCACACAATCCGCCCCATTGGACCGTAAACTCATGTTTTGGTGCGTTGCATAGTGTAAAAGTTCGTGCCACGAAGTCACGTCGGGATCTTTGGCAACGAACACTCAACCCCATTGGTGCGATGCATAGTATTTGGTTGCATTTGGGATCGTTTCGTAACTGCATGAAACTCGATGCAAAATAGGGTGAATTGGTGCAATTAATGCAAAAGTTCGTGCCACGAAGTCACGTCGGGATTTTTTGCACCGAACGCACCCAATCCACCCCCATTGGACCCTAAACTCATGTTTTGGTGCGTTGCATAGTGTTTGGGTGCATTTGGGATCATTTCATAACTGCATGAAACTCGGTCCAAAACGGGGTGAACTGGTGCAATTAATATAAACGTCGGGATTGTTTGGGTGCGTTGCATAGTGTTTGGGTGCATTTGGGATCGTTTCGTAACTGCATGAAACTCGATGCAAAATAGGGTGAACTGGTGCAATTAATGTAAAAGTTCGTGCCACGAAGTCACGTCGGGATCTTTCGCAACGAACACACCCAATCAACCCCATTGGACCCCAAACTCATGCTATGGTGCGTTGCATACTGTTCGGGTGCATTTGGGATCATTTCGTAACTCCATGAAACTCGATGCATTGAGTGAACTGGTGCAATTAATGCAAAAATTTGTGCCACGAAGTCACGCCGGGATTTTTTGCAACGAACGCACCCAATCCGCCACATTTGACCGTAAACTCATATTTTGGTGCGTTGCATAGTATTTGGGTGCATTTGGGATCTTTTCGTAACTGCATGAAACTCGATGCAAAACAGTGTGAACTGGTGCAATTAATGCAAAAGTTCGTGCCACGAAGTCACGTCGGGATTTTATGCACCGAACGCACCCAATCCACTCCATTGGACCTTAAACTCATGTTTTGGCGCATTGCATAGTGTTTGGGTGCATTTGGGATCGTTTCATAACCGCATGAAACTCGATGCAAAACAGGGTGGACTAGTTTAATTAAAGCGAATGCTCGTGCCATGAAGTCACATCAGTCACATCGGGATTTTTCACAACGAACGCACACAATCCGCCCCATTGGACCGTAAACTCATGTTTTGGTGCGTTGCATAGTGTAAAAGTTCGTGCCACGAAGTCACGTCGGGATCTTTGGCAACGAACACTCAACCCCATTGGTGCGATGCATAGTATTTGGTTGCATTTGGGATCGTTTCGTAACTGCATGAAACTCGATGCAAAATAGGGTGAATTGGTGCAATTAATGCAAAAGTTCGTGCCACGAAGTCACGTCGGGATTTTTTGCACCGAACGCACCCAATCCACCCCATTGGACCCTAAACTCATGTTTTGGTGCGTTGCATAGTGTTTGGGTGCATTTGGGATCATTTCATAACTGCATGAAACTCGGTCCAAAACGGGGTGAACTGGTGCAATTAATATAAAAGTTCGTGCCATGAAGTCACATCGGGATTTTTCACAACGAACGCACACAATCCGCCCCATTGGACCGTAAACTCATTTTTTGGTGCGTTGCATAGTGTTTGGGTGCGTTGCATAGTGTTTGGGTGCATTTGGGATCGTTTCGTAACTGCATGAAACTCGATGCAAAATAGGGTGAACTGGTGCAATTAATGTAAAAGTTCGTGCCACGAAGTCACGTCGGGATCTTTCGCAACGAACACACCCAATCAACCCCATTGGACCCCAAACTCATGCTTTGGTGCGTTGCATACTGTTCGGGTGCATTTGGGATCATTTCGTAACTCCATGAAACTCGATGCATTGAGTGGACTGGTGCAATTAATGCAAAAATTTGTGCCACGAAGTCACGCCGGGATTTTTTGCAACGAACGCACCCAATCCGCCACATTTGACCGTAAACTCATATTTTGGTGCGTTGCATAGTATTTGGGTGCATTTGGGATCATTTCATAACTGCATGAAACTCGATGCAAAACAGGGTGAACTGGTGCAATTAATGCAAAAGTTCGTGCCACGAAGTCACGTCGGGATTTTATGCACCGAACGCACCCAATCCACTCCATTGGACCTTAAACTCATGTTTTGGCGCATTGCATAGTGTTTGGGTGCGTTTGGGATCGTTTCATAACCGCATGAAACTCGATGCAAAACAGGGTGGACTAGTTTAATTAAA
The DNA here is from genome assembly GCF_016808335.1 of Panicum virgatum. Classification (NCBI taxonomy): domain Eukaryota; kingdom Viridiplantae; phylum Streptophyta; class Magnoliopsida; order Poales; family Poaceae; genus Panicum; species Panicum virgatum. Next base: position 41,916 of record NW_024376415.1, read on the forward strand.
GCGAATGCTCGTGCCATGAAGTCACATCGGGATTTTTCACAACGAACGCACACAATCCGCCCCATTGGACCGTAAACTCATGTTTTGGTGCGTTGCATAGTGTAAAGTTCGTGCCACGAAGTCACGTCGGGATCTTTGGCAACGAACACTCAACCCCATTGGTGCGATGCATAGTATTTGGTTGCATTTGGGATCGTTTCGTAACTGCATGAAACTCGATGCAAAATAGGGTGAATTGGTGCAATTAATGCAAAAGTTCGTGCCACGAAGTCACGTCGGGATTTTTTGCACCGAACGCACCCAATCCACTCCATTGGACCTTAAACTCATGTTTTGGTGCATTGCATAGTGTTTGGGTGCATTTGGGATCGTTTCATAACCTCATGAAACTCGATGCAAAACAGGGTGGACTAGCGCAATTAATGCGAAAGCTCGTGCCTCGAAGTCACGCCGGGATTTTTTGCAACGAACGCACCCAATCCACCCCATTGGACCCTAAACTCATGTTTTGGTGCGTTGCATAGTGTTTGGGTGCATTTGGGATCATTTCATAACTGCATGAAACTCGGTCCAAAACGGGGTGAACTGGTGCAATTAATATAAAAGTTCGTGCCATGAAGTCACATCGGGATTTTTCACAACGAACGCACACAATCCGCCCCATTGGACCGTAAACTCATTTTTTGGTGCGTTGCATAGTGTTTGGGTGCGTTGCATAGTGTTTGGGTGCATTTGGGATCATTTCGTAACTGCATGAAACTCGATGCAAAATAGGGTGAACTGGTGCAATTAATGTAAAAGTTCATGCCACGAAGTCACGTCGGGATCTTTCACAACGAACACACCCAATCAACCCCATTGGACCCCGAACTCATGCTTTGGTGCGTTGCATACTGTTCGGGTGCCTTTGGGATCATTTCATAACTCCATGAAACTCGATGCATTGAGTGAACTGGTGCAATTAATGCAAAAATTTGTGCCACGAAGTCACGCCGGGATTTTTTGTAACGAACGCACCCAATCCGCCACATTTGACCGTAAACTCATATTTTGGTGCGTTGCATAGTATTTGGGTGCATTTGGGATCATTTCGTAACTGCATGAAACTCGATGCAAAACAGGGTGAACTGGTGCAATTAATGCAAAAGTTCGTGCCACGAAGTCACGTCGGGATTTTATGCACCGAACGCACCCAATCCACTCCATTGGACCTTAAACTCATGTTTTGGCGCATTGCATAGTGTTTGGGTGCATTTGGGATCGTTTCATAACCGCATGAAACTCGATGCAAACAGGGTGGACTAGTTTAATTAAAGCGAAAGCTCGTGCCACGAAGTCACGCCGGGATTTTTTGCACCGAACGCACCCAATCCACTCCATTGGACCTTAAACTCATGTTTTGGTGCATTGCATAGTGTTTGGTTGCATTTGGGATCGTTTCATAACCGCATGAAACTCGATGCAAAACAGGGTGGACTAGTGCAATTAATGCGAAAGCTCGTGCCACGAAGTCTCGCCGGGATTTTTCTCTACGAACACACCCAATCCACCCCATTGGACCCTCAACTCATGTTTTGGTGCGTTGCATAGTGTTTGGGTGCATTTGGGATCATTTCATAACTGCATGAAACTCGGTGCAAAACGGGATGAACTGGTGCAATTAATAGAAAAGTTCGTGCCATGAAGTCACATCGGGATTTTTCACAACGAACGCACCGAATCCGCCCCGTTGGACCGTAAACTTATGTTTTGGTGCGTTGCATAGTGTAAAAGGTCGTGCCACGAAGTCACGTCGGGATCTTTCACAACGAACACACCCAATCAACCCCATTGGTGCGTTGCATAGTGAATGGGTGCATTTGGGATTGTTTCGTAACTGCATGAAATTCGATGCAAAACAGGGTGAACTGGTGCAATTAATGCAAAAGTTCGTGCCACGAAGTCACGTCGGGATTTTTTGGACCGAACGCACCCAATCCACTCCATTGGACCTTAAACTCATGTTTTGGTGCATTGCATAGTGTTTGGGTGCATTTGGGATCGTTTCATAACCGCATGAAACTCGATGCAAAACAGGGTGGACTAGCGCAATTAATGCGAAAGCTCGTGCCTCGAAGTCACGCCGGGATTTTTTGCAACGAACGCACCCAATCCACCCCATTGGACCCTAAACTCATGTTTTGGTGCGTTGCATAGTGTTTGGGTGCATTTGGGATCATTTCATAACTGCATGAAACTCGGTCCAAAACGGGGTGAACTGGTGCAATTAATATAAAAGTTCGTGCCATGAAGTCACATCGGGATTTTTCACAACGAACGCACACAATCCGCCCCATTGGACCGTAAACTCATTTTTTGGTGCGTTGCATAGTGTTTGGGTGCGTTGCATAGTGTTTGGGTGCATTTGGGATCGTTTCGTAACTGCATGAAACTCGATGCAAAATAGGGTGAACTGGTGCAATTAATGTAAAAGTTCGTGCCACGAAGTCACGTCGGGATCTTTCGCAGCGAACACACCCAATCAACCCCATTGGACCCCGAACTCATGCTTTGGTGCGTTGCATACTGTTCGGGTGCATTTGGGATCATTTCGTAACTCCATGAAACTCGATGCATTGAGTGAACTGGTGCAATTAATGCAAAAATTTGTGCCACGAAGTCACGCCGGGATTTTTTGCAACGAACGCACCCAATCCGCCACATTTGACCGTAAACTCATATTTTGGTGCGTTGCATAGTATTTGGGTGCATTTGGGATCATTTCGTAACTGCATGAAACTCGATGCAAAACAGGGTGAACTGGTGCAATTAATGCAAAATTCGTGCCACGAAGTCACGTCGGGATTTTATGCACCGAACGCACCCAATCCACTCCATTGGACCTTAAACTCATGTTTTGGCGCATTGCATAGTGTTTGGGTGCATTTGGGATCGTTTCATAATCGGATGAAACTCGATGCAAAACAGGGTGGACTAGTTTAATTAAAGCGAATGCTTGTGCCATGAAGTCACATCGGGATTTTTCACAACGAACGCACACAATCCGCCCCATTGGACCGTAAACTCATGTTTTGGTGCGTTGCATAGTGTAAAAGTTCGTGCCACGAAGTCACGTCGGGATCTTTGGCAACGAACACTCAACCCCATTGGTGCGATGCATAGTATTTGGTTGCATTTGGGATTGTTTCGTAACTGCATGAAACTCGATGCAAAATAGGGTGAATTGGTGCAATTAATGCAAAAGTTCGTGCCACGAAGTCACGTCGGGATTTTTTGCACCGAACGCACCCAATCCACTCCATTGGACCTTAAACTCATGTTTTGGCGCATTGCATAGTGTTTGGGTGCATTTGGGATCGTTTCATAATCGCATGAAACTCGATGCAAAACAGGGTGGACTAGTTTAATTAAAGCGAATGCTTGTGCCATGAAGTCACATCGGGATTTTTCACAACGAACGCACACAATCCGCCCCATTGGACCGTAAACTCATGTTTTGGTGCGTTGCATAGTGTAAAAGTTCGTGCCACGAAGTCACGTCGGGATCTTTGGCAACGAACACTCAACCCCATTGGTGCGATGCATAGTATTTGGTTGCATTTGGGATCGTTTCGTAACTGCATGAAACTCGATGCAAAATAGGGTGAATTGGTGCAATTAATGCAAAAGTTCGTGCCACGAAGTCACGTCGGGATTTTTTGCACCGAACGCACCCAATCCACTCCATTGGACCTTAAACTCATGTTTTGGTGCATTGCATAGTGTTTGGGTGCATTTGGGATCGTTTCATAACCTCATGAAACTCGATGCAAAACAGGGTGGACTAGCGCAATTAATGCGAAAGCTCGTGCCTCGAAGTCACGCCGGGATTTTTTGCAACGAACGCACCCAATCCACCCCATTGGACCCTAAACTCATGTTTTGGTGCGTTGCATAGTGTTTGGGTGCATTTGGGATCATTTCATAACTGCATGAAACTCGGTCCAAAACGGGGTGAACTGGTGCAATTAATATAAAAGTTCGTGCCATGAAGTCACATCGGGATTTTTCACAACGAACGCACACAATCCGCCCCATTGGACCGTAAACTCATTTTTTGGTGCGTTGCATAGTGTTTGGGTGCGTTGCATAGTGTTTGGGTGCATTTGGGATCATTTCGTAACTGCATGAAACTCGATGCAAAATAGGGTGAACTGGTGCAATTAATGTAAAAGTTCATGCCACGAAGTCACGTCGGGATCTTTCACAACGAACACACCCAATCAACCCCATTGGACCCCGAACTCATGCTTTGGTGCGTTGCATACTGTTCGGGTGCCTTTGGGATCATTTCATAACTCCATGAAACTCGATGCATTGAGTGAACTGGTGCAATTAATGCAAAAATTTGTGCCACGAAGTCACGCCGGGATTTTTTGTAACGAACGCACCCAATCCGCCACATTTGACCGTAAACTCATATTTTGGTGCGTTGCATAGTATTTGGGTGCATTTGGGATCATTTCGTAACTGCATGAAACTCGATGCAAAACAGGGTGAACTGGTGCAATTAATGCAAAAGTTCGTGCCACGAAGTCACGTCGGGATTTTATGCACCGAACGCACCCAATCCACTCCATTGGACCTTAAACTCATGTTTTGGCGCATTGCATAGTGTTTGGGTGCATTTGGGATCGTTTCATAACCGCATGAAACTCGATGCAAACAGGGTGGACTAGTTTAATTAAAGCGAAAGCTCGTGCCACGAAGTCACGCCGGGATTTTTTGCACCGAACGCACCCAATCCACTCCATTGGACCTTAAACTCATGTTTTGGTGCATTGCATAGTGTTTGGTTGCATTTGGGATCGTTTCATAACCGCATGAAACTCGATGCAAAACAGGGTGGACTAGTGCAATTAATGCGAAAGCTCGTGCCACGAAGTCTCGCCGGGATTTTTCTCTACGAACACACCCAATCCACCCCATTGGACCCTCAACTCATGTTTTGGTGCGTTGCATAGTGTTTGGGTGCATTTGGGATCATTTCATAACTGCATGAAACTCGGTGCAAAACGGGATGAACTGGTGCAATTAATAGAAAAGTTCGTGCCATGAAGTCACATCGGGATTTTTCACAACGAACGCACCGAATCCGCCCCGTTGGACCGTAAACTTATGTTTTGGTGCGTTGCATAGTGTAAAAGGTCGTGCCACGAAGTCACGTCGGGATCTTTCACAACGAACACACCCAATCAACCCCATTGGTGCGTTGCATAGTGAATGGGTGCATTTGGGATTGTTTCGTAACTGCATGAAATTCGATGCAAAACAGGGTGAACTGGTGCAATTAATGCAAAAGTTCGTGCCACGAAGTCACGTCGGGATTTTTTGGACCGAACGCACCCAATCCACTCCATTGGACCTTAAACTCATGTTTTGGTGCATTGCATAGTGTTTGGGTGCATTTGGGATCGTTTCATAACCGCATGAAACTCGATGCAAAACAGGGTGGACTAGCGCAATTAATGCGAAAGCTCGTGCCTCGAAGTCACGCCGGGATTTTTTGCAACGAACGCACCCAATCCACCCCATTGGACCCTAAACTCATGTTTTGGTGCGTTGCATAGTGTTTGGGTGCATTTGGGATCATTTCATAACTGCATGAAACTCGGTCCAAAACGGGGTGAACTGGTGCAATTAATATAAAAGTTCGTGCCATGAAGTCACATCGGGATTTTTCACAACGAACGCACACAATCCGCCCCATTGGACCGTAAACTCATTTTTTGGTGCGTTGCATAGTGTTTGGGTGCGTTGCATAGTGTTTGGGTGCATTTGGGATCGTTTCGTAACTGCATGAAACTCGATGCAAAATAGGGTGAACTGGTGCAATTAATGTAAAAGTTCGTGCCACGAAGTCACGTCGGGATCTTTCGCAGCGAACACACCCAATCAACCCCATTGGACCCCGAACTCATGCTTTGGTGCGTTGCATACTGTTCGGGTGCATTTGGGATCATTTCGTAACTCCATGAAACTCGATGCATTGAGTGAACTGGTGCAATTAATGCAAAAATTTGTGCCACGAAGTCACGCCGGGATTTTTTGCAACGAACGCACCCAATCCGCCACATTTGACCGTAAACTCATATTTTGGTGCGTTGCATAGTATTTGGGTGCATTTGGGATCATTTCGTAACTGCATGAAACTCGATGCAAAACAGGGTGAACTGGTGCAATTAATGCAAAATTCGTGCCACGAAGTCACGTCGGGATTTTATGCACCGAACGCACCCAATCCACTCCATTGGACCTTAAACTCATGTTTTGGCGCATTGCATAGTGTTTGGGTGCATTTGGGATCGTTTCATAATCGGATGAAACTCGATGCAAAACAGGGTGGACTAGTTTAATTAAAGCGAATGCTTGTGCCATGAAGTCACATCGGGATTTTTCACAACGAACGCACACAATCCGCCCCATTGGACCGTAAACTCATGTTTTGGTGCGTTGCATAGTGTAAAAGTTCGTGCCACGAAGTCACGTCGGGATCTTTGGCAACGAACACTCAACCCCATTGGTGCGATGCATAGTATTTGGTTGCATTTGGGATTGTTTCGTAACTGCATGAAACTCGATGCAAAACAGGGTGAACTGGTGCAATTAATGCAAAATTCGTGCCACGAAGTCACGTCGGGATTTTATGCACCGAACGCACCCAATCCACTCCATTGGACCTTAAACTCATGTTTTGGCGCATTGCATAGTGTTTGGGTGCATTTGGGATCGTTTCATAATCGGATGAAACTCGATGCAAAACAGGGTGGACTAGTTTAATTAAAGCGAATGCTTGTGCCATGAAGTCACATCGGGATTTTTCACAACGAACGCACACAATCCGCCCCATTGGACCGTAAACTCATGTTTTGGTGCGTTGCATAGTGTAAAAGTTCGTGCCACGAAGTCACGTCGGGATCTTTGGCAACGAACACTCAACCCCATTGGTGCGATGCATAGTATTTGGTTGCATTTGGGATTGTTTCGTCACTGCATGAAATTCGATGCAAAACAGGGTGAACTGGTGCAATTAATGCAAAAGTTCGTGCCACGAAGTCACGTCGGGATTTTTTGCACCGAACGCACCCAATCCACTCCATTGGACCTTAAACTCATGTTTTGGTGCATTGCATAGTGTTTGGGTGCATTTGGGATCGTTTCATAACCTCATGAAACTCGATGCAAAACAGGGTGGACTAGCGCAATTAATGCGAAAGCTCGTGCCTCGAAGTCACGCCGGGATTTTTTTGCAACGAACGCACCCAATCCACCCCATTGGACCCTAAACTCATGTTTTGGTGCGTTGCATAGTGTTTGGGTGCATTTGGGATCATTTCATAACTGCATGAAACTCGGTCCAAAACGGGGTGAACTGGTGCAATTAATATAAAAGTTCGTGCCATGAAGTCACATCGGGATTTTTCACAACGAACGCACACAATCCGCCCCATTGGACCGTAAACTCATTTTTTGGTGCGTTGCATAGTGTTTGGGTGCGTTGCATAGTGTTTGGGTGCATTTGGGATCATTTCGTAACTGCATGAAACTCGATGCAAAATAGGGTGAACTGGTGCAATTAATGTAAAAGTTCATGCCACGAAGTCACGTCGGGATCTTTCACAACGAACACACCCAATCAACCCCATTGGACCCCGAACTCATGCTTTGGTGCGTTGCATACTGTTCGGGTGCCTTTGGGATCATTTCATAACTCCATGAAACTCGATGCATTGAGTGAACTGGTGCAATTAATGCAAAAATTTGTGCCACGAAGTCACGCCGGGATTTTTTGTAACGAACGCACCCAATCCGCCACATTTGACCGTAAACTCATATTTTGGTGCGTTGCATAGTATTTGGGTGCATTTGGGATCATTTCGTAACTGCATGAAACTCGATGCAAAACAGGGTGAACTGGTGCAATTAATGCAAAAGTTCGTGCCACGAAGTCACGTCGGGATTTTATGCACCGAACGCACCCAATCCACTCCATTGGACCTTAAACTCATGTTTTGGCGCATTGCATAGTGTTTGGGTGCATTTGGGATCGTTTCATAACCGCATGAAACTCGATGCAAACAGGGTGGACTAGTTTAATTAAAGCGAAAGCTCGTGCCACGAAGTCACGCCGGGATTTTTTGCACCGAACGCACCCAATCCACTCCATTGGACCTTAAACTCATGTTTTGGTGCATTGCATAGTGTTTGGTTGCATTTGGGATCGTTTCATAACCGCATGAAACTCGATGCAAAACAGGGTGGACTAGTGCAATTAATGCGAAAGCTCGTGCCACGAAGTCTCGCCGGGATTTTTCTCTACGAACACACCCAATCCACCCCATTGGACCCTCAACTCATGTTTTGGTGCGTTGCATAGTGTTTGGGTGCATTTGGGATCATTTCATAACTGCATGAAACTCGGTGCAAAACGGGATGAACTGGTGCAATTAATAGAAAAGTTCGTGCCATGAAGTCACATCGGGATTTTTCACAACGAACGCACCGAATCCGCCCCGTTGGACCGTAAACTTATGTTTTGGTGCGTTGCATAGTGTAAAAGGTCGTGCCACGAAGTCACGTCGGGATCTTTCACAACGAACACACCCAATCAACCCCATTGGTGCGTTGCATAGTGAATGGGTGCATTTGGGATTGTTTCGTAACTGCATGAAATTCGATGCAAAACAGGGTGAACTGGTGCAATTAATGCAAAGTTCGTGCCACGAAGTCACGTCGGGATTTTTTTGGACCGAACGCACCCAATCCACTCCATTGGACCTTAAACTCATGTTTTGGTGCATTGCATAGTGTTTGGGTGCATTTGGGATCGTTTCATAACCGCATGAAACTCGATGCAAAACAGGGTGGACTAGCGCAATTAATGCGAAGCTCGTGCCTCGAAGTCACGCCGGGATTTTTTGCAACGAACGCACCCAATCCACCCCATTGGACCCTAAACTCATGTTTTGGTGCGTTGCATAGTGTTTGGGTGCATTTGGGATCATTTCATAACTGCATGAAACTCGGTCGGTCCAATTAATATAAAAGTTCGTGCCATGAAGTCACATCGGGATTTTTCACAACGAACGCACACAATCCGCCCCATTGGACCGTAAACTCATTTTTTGGTGCGTTGCATAGTGTTTGGGTGCGTTGCATAGTGTTTGGGTGCATTTGGGATCGTTTCGTAACTGCATGAAACTCGATGCAAAATAGGGTGAACTGGTGCAATTAATGTAAAAGTTCGTGCCACGAAGTCACGTCGGGATCTTTCGCAGCGAACACACCCAATCAACCCCATTGGACCCCGAACTCATGCTTTGGTGCGTTGCATACTGTTCGGGTGCATTTGGGATCATTTCGTAACTCCATGAAACTCGATGCATTGAGTGAACTGGTGCAATTAATGCAAAAATTTGTGCCACGAAGTCACGCCGGGATTTTTTGCAACGAACGCACCCCAATCCGCCACATTTGACCGTAAACTCATATTTTGGTGCGTTGCATAGTATTTGGGTGCATTTGGGATCATTTCGTAACTGCATGAAACTCGATGCAAAACAGGGTGAACTGGTGCAATTAATGCAAAATTCGTGCCACGAAGTCACGTCGGGATTTTATGCACCGAACGCACCCAATCCACTCCATTGGACCTTAAACTCATGTTTTGGCGCATTGCATAGTGTTTGGGTGCATTTGGGATCGTTTCATAATCGGATGAAACTCGATGCAAAACAGGGTGGACTAGTTTAATTAAAGCGAATGCTTGTGCCATGAAGTCACATCGGGATTTTTCACAACGAACGCACACAATCCGCCCCATTGGACCGTAAACTCATGTTTTGGTGCGTTGCATAGTGTAAAAGTTCGTGCCACGAAGTCACGTCGGGATCTTTGGCAACGAACACTCAACCCCATTGGTGCGATGCATAGTATTTGGTTGCATTTGGGATTGTTTCGTAACTGCATGAAACTCGATGCAAAATAGGGTGAATTGGTGCAATTAATGCAAAAGTTCGTGCCACGAAGTCACGTCGGGATTTTTTGCACCGAACGCACCCAATCCACTCCATTGGACCTTAAACTCATGTTTTGGTGCATTGCATAGTGTTTGGGTGCATTTGGGATCGTTTCATAACCGCATGAAACTCATTGCAAAACAGGGTGGACTAGTGCAATTAATGCGAAAGCTCGTGCCACGAAGTCACGCCGGGATTTTTCTCTACGAACACACCCAATCCACCCCATTGGACCCTAAACTCATGTTTTGGTGCGTTGCATAGTGTTTGGGTTGCATTTGGGATCATTTCATAACTGCATGAAACTCGGTCCAAAACGGGGTGAACTGGTGCAATTAATATAAAAGTTCGTGCCATGAAGTCACATCGGGATTTTTCACAACGAACGCACACAATCCGCCCCATTGGACCGTAAACTCATTTTTTGGTGTGTTGCATAGTGTTTGGGTGCGTTGCATAGTGTTTGGGTGCATTTGGGATCGTTTCGTAACTGCATGAAACTCGATGCAAAATAGGGTGAACTGGTGCAATTAATGTAAAAGTTCGTGCCACGAAGTCACGTCGGGATCTTTCGCAACGAACACACCCAATCAACCCCATTGGACCCCGAACTCATGCTTTGGTGCGTTGCATACTGTTCGGGTGCCTTGGGATCATTTCGTAACTCCATGAAACTCGATGCATTGAGTGAACTGGTGCAATTAATGCAAAAATTTGTGCCACGAAGTCACGCCGGGATTTTTTGCAACGAACGCACCCAATCCGCCACATTTGACCGTAAACTCATATTTTGGTGCGTTGCATAGTATTTGGGTGCATTTGGGATCATTTCGTAACCGCATGAAACTCGATGCAAACAGGGTGGACTAGTTTAATTAAAGCGAAAGCTCGTGCCACAAAGTCACGCCGGGATTTTTTTGCACCGAACGCACCCAATCCACTCCATTGGACCTTAAACTCATGTTTTGGTGCATTGCATAGTGTTTGGGTGCATTTGGGATCGTTTCATAACCGCATGAAACTCGATGCAAAACAGGGTTGGACTAGTGCAATTAATGCGAAAGCTCGTGCCACGAAGTCTCGCCGGGATTTTTCTCTACGAACACACCCAATCCACCCCATTGGACCCTCAACTCATGTTTTGGTGCGTTGCATAGTGTTTGGGTGCATTTGGGATCATTTCATAACTGCATGAAACTCGGTGCAAAACGGGATGAACTGGTTGCAATTAATAGAAAAGTTCGTGCCATGAAGTCACATCGGGATTTTTTCACAACGAACGCACCGAATCCGCCCCGTTGGACCGTAAACTCATGTTTTGGTGCGTTGCATAGTGTAAAAGGTCGTGCCACGAAGTCACGTCGGGATCTTTTCACAACGAACACACCCAATCAACCCCATTGGTGCGTTGCATAGTGAATGGGTGCATTTGGGATTGTTTCGTAACTGCATGAAATTCGATGCAAAACAGGGTGAACTGGTGCAATTAATGCAAAAGTTCGTGCCACGAAGTCACGTCGGGATTTTTCGGACCGAACGCACCCAATCCACTCCATTGGACCTTAAACTCATGTTTTGGTGCATTGCATAGTGTTTGGGTGCATTTGGGATCGTTTCATAACCGCATGAAACTCGATGCAAAACAGGGTGGACTAGCGCAATTAATGCGAAAGCTCGTGCCTCGAAGTCACGCCGGGATTTTTTTGCAACGAACGCACCCAATCCACCCCATTGGACCCTAAACTCATGTTTTGGTGCGTTGCATAGTGTTTGGGTGCATTTGGGATCATTTCATAACTGCATGAAACTCGGTCCAAAACGGGGTGAACTGGTGCAATTAATATAAAAGTTCGTGCCATGAAGTCACATCGGGATTTTTCACAACGAACGCACACAATCCGCCCCATTGGACCGTAAACTCATTTTTTGGTGCGTTGCATAGTGTTTGGGTGCGTTGCATAGTGTTTGGGTGCATTTGGGATCGTTTCGTAACTGCATGAAACTCGATGCAAAATAGGGTGAACTGGTGCAATTAATGTAAAAGTTCGTGCCACGAAGTCACGTCGGGATCTTTCGCAGCGAACACACCCAATCAACCCCATTGGACCCCGAACTCATGCTTTGGTGCGTTGCATACTGTTCGGGTGCATTTGGGATCATTTCGTAACTCCATGAAACTCGATGCATTGAGTGAACTGGTGCAATTAATGCAAAAATTTGTGCCACGAAGTCACGCCGGGATTTTTTTGCAACGAACGCACCCAATCCGCCACATTTGACCGTAAACTCATATTTTGGTGCGTTGCATAGTATTTGGGTGCATTTGGGATCATTTCGTAACTGCATGAAACTCGATGCAAAACTGGGTGAACTGGTGCAATTAATGCAAAAGTTCGTGCCACGAAGTCACGTCGGGATTTTATGCACCGAACGCACCCAATCCACTCCATTGGACCTTAAACTCATGTTTTGGCGCATTGCATAGTGTTTGGGTGCATTTGGGATCGTTTCATAACCGCATGAAACTCGATGCAAAACAGGGTGGACTAGTTTAATTAAAGCGAATGCTCGTGCCATGAAGTCACATCGGGATTTTTTCACAACGAACGCACACAATCCGCCCCATTGGACCGTAAACTCATGTTTTGGTGCGTTGCATAGTGTAAAAGTTCGTGCCACGAAGTCACGTCGGGATCTTTGGCAACGAACACTCAACCCCATTGGTGCGATGCATAGTATTTGGTTGCATTTGGGATCGTTTCGTAACTGCATGAAACTCGATGCAAAACAGGGTGGACTAGCGCAATTAATGCGAAAGCTCGTGCCTCGAAGTCACGCCGGGATTTTTTTGCAACGAACGCACCCAATCCACCCCATTGGACCCTAAACTCATGTTTTGGTGCGTTGCATAGTGTTTGGGTGCATTTGGGATCATTCATAACTGCATGAAACTCGGTCCAAAACGGGGTGAACTGGTGCAATTAATATAAAAGTTCGTGCCATGAAGTCACATCGGGATTTTTCACAACGAACGCACACAATCCGCCCCATTGGACCGTAAACTCATTTTTTGGTGCGTTGCATAGTGTTTGGGTGCGTTGCATAGTGTTTGGGTGCATTTGGGATCGTTTCGTAACTGCATGAAACTCGATGCAAAATAGGGTGAACTGGTGCAATTAATGTAAAAGTTCGTGCCACGAAGTCACGTCGGATCTTTCGCAGCGAACACACCCAATCAACCCCATTGGACCCCGAACTCATGCTTTGGTGCGTTGCATACTGTTCGGGTGCATTTGGGATCATTTCGTAACTCCATGAAACTCGATGCATTGAGTGAACTGGTGCAATTAATGCAAAAATTTGTGCCACGAAGTCACGCCGGGATTTTTTGCAACGAACGCACCCAATCCGCCACATTTGACCGTAAACTCATATTTTGGTGCGTTGCATAGTATTTGGGTGCATTTGGGATCATTTCGTAACTGCATGAAACTCGATGCAAAACTGGGTGAACTGGTGCAATTAATGCAAAAGTTCGTGCCACGAAGTCACGTCGGGATTTTATGCACCGAACGCACCCAATCCACTCCATTGGACCTTAAACTCATGTTTTGGCGCATTGCATAGTGTTTGGGTGCATTTGGGATCGTTTCATAACCGCATGAAACTCGATGCAAAACAGGGTGGACTAGTTTAATTAAAGCGAATGCTCGTGCCATGAAGTCACATCGGGATTTTTCACAACGAACGCACACAATCCGCCCCATTGGACCGTAAACTCATGTTTTGGTGCGTTGCATAGTGTAAAAGTTCGTGCCACGAAGTCACGTCGGGATCTTTGGCAACGAACACTCAACCCCATTGGTGCGATGCATAGTATTTGGTTGCATTTGGATCGTTTCGTAACTGCATGAAACTCGATGCAAAACAGGGTGGACTAGCGCAATTAATGCGAAAGCTCGTGCCTCGAAGTCACGCCGGGATTTTTTGCAACGAACGCACCCAATCCACCCCATTGGACCCTAAACTCATGTTTTGGTGCGTTGCATAGTGTTTGGGTGCATTTGGGATCATTTCATAACTGCATGAAACTCGGTCCAAAACGGGGTGAACTGGTGCAATTAATATAAAAGTTCGTGCCATGAAGTCACATCGGGATTTTTCACAACGAACGCACACAATCCGCCCCATTGGACCGTAAACTCATTTTTTTGGTGCGTTGCATAGTGTTTGGGTGCGTTGCATAGTGTTTGGGTGCATTTGGGATCGTTTCGTAACTGCATGAAACTCGATGCAAAATAGGGTGAACTGGTGCAATTAATGTAAAGTTCGTGCCACGAAGTCACGTCGGGATCTTTCGCAGCGAACACACCCAATCAACCCCATTGGACCCCGAACTCATGCTTTGGTGCGTTGCATACTGTTCGGGTGCATTTGGGATCATTTCGTAACTCCATGAAACTCGATGCATTGAGTGAACTGGTGCAATTAATGCAAAAATTTGTGCCACGAAGTCACGCCGGGATTTTTTGCAACGAACGCACCCAATCCGCCACATTTGACCGTAAAACTCATATTTTGGTGCGTTGCATAGTATTTGGGTGCATTTGGGATCATTTCGTAACTGCATGAAACTCGATGCAAAACAGGGTGAACTGGTGCAATTAATGCAAAAGTTCGTGCCACGAAGTCACGTCGGGATTTTATGCACCGAACGCACCCCAATCCACTCCATTGGACCTTAAACTCATGTTTTGGCGCATTGCATAGTGTTTGGGTGCATTTGGGATCGTTTCATAACCGCATGAAACTCGATGCAAAACAGGGTGGACTAGTTTAATTAAAGCGAATGCTCGTGCCATGAAGTCACATCGGGATTTTTCACAACGAACGCACACAATCCGCCCCATTGGACCGTAAACTCATGTTTTGGTGCGTTGCATAGTGTAAAAGTTCGTGCCACGAAGTCACGTCGGGATCTTTGGCAACGAACACTCAACCCCATTGGTGCGATTGCATAGTATTTGGTTGCATTTGGGATCGTTTCGTAACTGCATGAAACTCGATGCAAAATAGGGTGAATTGGTGCAATTAATGCAAAAGTTCGTGCCACGAAGTCACGTCGGGATTTTTTGCACCGAACGCACCCAATCCACCCCCATTGGACCCTAAACTCATGTTTTGGTGCGTTGCATAGTGTTTGGGTGCATTTGGGATCATTTCATAACTGCATGAAACTCGGTCCAAAACGGGGTGTGAACTGGTGCAATTAATATAAAAGTTCGTGCCATGAAGTCACATCGGGATTTTTCACAACGAACACACACAATCCGCCCCATTGGACCGTAAACTCATTTTTTGGTGCGTTGCATAGTGTTTGGGTGCGTTGCATAGTGTTTGGGTGCATTTGGGATCGTTTCGTAACTGCATGAAACTCGATGCAAAATAGGGTGAACTGGTGCAATTAATGTAAAAGTTCGTGCCACGAAGTCACGTCGGGATCTTTCGCAACGAACACACCCAATCAACCCCATTGGACCCCAAACTCATGCTTTGGTGCGTTGCATACTGTTCGGGTGCATTTGGGATCATTTCGTAACTCCATGAAACTCGATGCATTGAGTGGACTGGTGCAATTAATGCAAAAATTTGTGCCACGAAGTCACGCCGGGATTTTTTGCAACGAACGCACCCAATCCGCCACATTTGACCGTAAACTCATATTTTGGTGCGTTGCATAGTATTTGGGTGCATTTGGGATCATTTCATAACTGCATGAAACTCGATGCAAAACAGGGTGAACTGGTGCAATTAATGCAAAAGTTCGTGCCACGAAGTCACGTCGGGATTTTATGCACCGAACGCACCCAATCCACTCCATTGGATCTTAAACTCATGTTTTGGCGCATTGCATAGTGTTTGGTGCATTTGGGATCGTTTCATAACCGCATGAAACTCGATGCAAAACAGGGTGGACTAGTTTAATTAAAGCGAATGCTCGTGCCATGAAGTCAACATCGGGATTTTTCACAACGAACGCACACAATCCGCCCCATTGGACCGTAAACTCATGTTTTGGTGCGTTGCATAGTGTAAAAGTTCGTGCCACGAAGTCACGTCGGGATCTTTGGCAACGAACACTCAACCCCATTGGTGCGATGCATAGTATTTGGTTGCATTTGGGATCGTTTCGTAACTGCATGAAACTCGATGCAAAAATAGGGTGAATTGGGTTGCAATTAATGCAAAAGTTCGTGCCACGAAGTCACGTCGGGATTTTTTGCACCGAACGCACCCAATCCACCCCATTGGACCCTAAACTCATGTTTTGGTGCGTTGCATAGTGTTTCGGTGCATTTGGGATCATTTCATAACTGCATGAAACTCGGTCCAAAACGGGGGTGAACTGGTGCAATTAATATAAAGTTCGTGCCATGAAGTCACATCGGGATTTTTCACACCGAACGCACACAATCCGCCCCATTGGACCGTAAACTCATTTTTTGGTGCGTTGCATAGTGTTTGGGTGCGTTGCATAGTGTTTGGGTGCATTTGGGATCGTTTCGTAACTGCATGAAACTCGATGCAAAATAGGGTGAACTGGTGCAATTAATGTAAAAGTTCGTGCCACGAAGTCACGTCGGGATCTTTCGCAACGAACACACCCAATCACCCCATTGGACCCCAAACTCATCTTTGGTGCGTTGCATACTGTTCGGGTGCATTTGGGATCATTTCGTAACTCCATGAAACTCGATGCATTGAGTGGACTGGTGCAATTAATGCAAAAATTTGTGCCACGAAGTCACGCCGGGATTTTTTGCAACGAACGCACCCAATCCGCCACATTTGACCGTAAACTCATATTTTGGTGCGTTGCATAGTATTTGGGTGCATTTGGGATCATTTCATAACTGCATGAAACTCGATGCAAAACAGGGTGAACTGGTGCAATTAATGCAAAAGTTCGTGCCACGAAGTCACGTCGGGATTTTATGCACCGAACGCACCCAATCCACTCCATTGGATCTTAAACTCATGTTTTGGCGCATTGCATAGTGTTTGGGTGCATTTGGGATCGTTTCATAACCGCATGAAACTCGATGCAAAACAGGGTGGACTAGTTTAATTAAAGCGAATGCTCGTGCCATGAAGTCACATCGGGATTTTTCACAACGAACGCACACAATCCGCCCCATTGGACCGTAAACTCATGTTTTGGTGCGTTGCATAGTGTAAAAGTTCGTGCCACGAAGTCACGTCGGGATCTTTGGCAACGAACACTCAACCCCATTGGTGCGATGCATAGTATTTGGTTGCATTTGGGATCGTTTCGTAACTGCATGAAACTCGATGCAAAATAGGGTGAATTGGTGCAATTAATGCAAAAGTTCGTGCCACGAAGTCACGTCGGGATTTTTTGCACCGAACGCACCCAATCCACTCCATTGGACCTTAAACTCATGTTTTGGTGCATTGCATAGTGTTTGGGTGCATTTGGGATCGTTTCATAACCTCATGAAACTCGATGCAAAACAGGGTGGACTAGCGCAATTAATGCGAAAGCTCGTGCCTCGAAGTCACGCCGGGATTTTTTGCAACGAACGCACCCAATCCACCCCATTGGACCCTAAACTCATGTTTTGGTGCGTTGCATAGTGTTTGGGTGCATTTGGGATCATTTCATAACTGCATGAAACTCGGTCCAAAACGGGGTGAACTGGTGCAATTAATATAAAAGTTCGTGCCATGAAGTCACATCGGGATTTTTCACAACGAACGCACACAATCCGCCCCATTGGACCGTAAACTCATTTTTTGGTGCGTTGCATAGTGTTTGGGTGCGTTGCATAGTGTTTGGGTGCATTTGGGATCATTTCGTAACTGCATGAAACTCGATGCAAAATAGGGTGAACTGGTGCAATTAATGTAAAAGTTCATGCCACGAAGTCACGTCGGGATCTTTCACAACGAACACACCCAATCAACCCCATTGGACCCCGAACTCATGCTTTGGTGCGTTGCATACTGTTCGGGTGCCTTTGGGATCATTTCATAACTCCATGAAACTCGATGCATGAGTGAACTGGTGCAATTAATGCAAAAATTTGTGCCACGAAGTCACGCCGGATTTTTTGTAACGAACGCACCCAATCCGCCACATTTGACCGTAAACTCATATTTTGGTGCGCTGCATAGTATTTGGGTGCATTTGGGATCATTTCGTAACTGCATGAAACTCGATGCAAAACAGGGTGAACTGGTGCAATTAATGCAAAAGTTCGTGCCACGAAGTCACGTCGGGATTTTATGCACCGAACGCACCCAATCCACTCCATTGGACCTTAAACTCATGTTTTGGCGCATTGCATAGTGTTTGGGTGCATTTGGGATCGTTTCATAACCGCATGAAACTCGATGCAAACAGGGTGGACTAGTTTAATTAAAGCGAAAGCTCGTGCCACGAAGTCACGCCGGGATTTTTTGAACCGAACGCACCCAATCCACTCCATTGGACCTTAAACTCATGTTTTGGTGCATTGCATAGTGTTTGGTTGCATTTGGGATCGTTTCATAACCGCATGAAACTCGATGCAAAACAGGGTGGACTAGTGCAATTAATGCGAAAGCTCGTGCCACGAAGTCTCGCCGGGATTTTTCTCTACGAACACACCCAATCCACCCCATTGGACCCTCAACTCATGTTTTGGTGCGTTGCATAGTGTTTTGGGTGCATTTGGGATCATTTCATAACTGCATGAAACTCGGTGCAAAACGGGATGAACTGGTGCAATTAATAGAAAAGTTCGTGCCATGAAGTCACATCGGGATTTTTCACAACGAACGCACCGAATCCGCCCCGTTGGACCGTAAACTTATGTTTTGGTGCGTTGCATAGTGTAAAAGGTCGTGCCACGAAGTCACGTCGGGATCTTTCACAACGAACACCCCAATCAACCCCATTGGTGCGTTGCATAGTGAATGGGTGCATTTGGGATTGTTTCGTAACTGCATGAAATTCGATGCAAAACAGGGTGAACTGGTGCAATTAATGCAAAAGTTCGTGCCACGAAGTCACGTCGGGATTTTTTGGACCGAACGCACCCAATCCACTCCATTGGACCTTAAACTCATGTTTTGGTGCATTGCATAGTGTTTGGGTGCATTTGGGATCGTTTCATAACCGCATGAAACTCGATGCAAAACAGGGTGGACTAGCGCAATTAATGCGAAAGCTCGTGCCTCGAAGTCACGCCGGGATTTTTTGCAACGAACGCACCCAATCCACCCCATTGGACCCTAAACTCATGTTTTGGTGCGTTGCATAGTGTTTGGGTGCATTTGGGATCATTTCATAACTGCATGAAACTCGGTCCAAAACGGGGTGAACTGGTGCAATTAATATAAAAGTTCGTGCCATGAAGTCACATCGGGATTT
>NW_024376416.1:0-61377 GCF_016808335.1 Panicum virgatum
AGGTTGCATGTAATCCAAACTCCAAGTTGTGGAAAAATCCTAATCTCTCGCCGGATGCAACTATTCCGGTGGGAGTTCCAGGTTGTGGAAAAATCCTAATGGATTTATTCCATAACCAGTTGCCTTGCAGCTACCCTACCCTCCTTTATAGAACTTGCAGGTGGTACATCTCAGCTAATATGAGTCCTACCCACCGGCGGAGAAAATACTCGCTGAGGTGTACACCACCTGCAAGTTCTACAAAGACGGTTGCAAATCCATCAAGTTAGTGGATAAATTGTGTGTACGTTGACATTTTTTTTATCGTTGTGGAGAAAATGCTTGCTGAGATGTAAGCTGTTAGCTTTTATGTATCATTATTTTATTTTTATGTTTTATTATTTCTTGTTGTGTTCAGCTCACATTGAGATGACTATAACATGAGTGCATGGCAAATGTGTTCTTGTTGTTTAAGTTATGATATTGCAAGAATATATAAAGGTAGAGGGGTAAATAGAAGAACTAATATAAAAGAAATAAACAGAAGTAAAGGAGTAAACAGAAGAATTAAATATAGAAGAAATGTATTCTTGTTGCAGGTTGGGAAATGTATTATAGAATAAATATAATAAGTATAAGGCACTTAGCAGCAGCGGTTGGAAAAATTCACCGCTGCTGGTAAGTGAGGGTGGCTGGACCCACTCCATTAGCAGCAGCGGTGGACATTTACTACCGCTGCTGCTACGAGACTTAGCAGCAGCGGTTGGAAAGGTGCAACACTGCTGCTAACTGTGGACGGGGTGGCCCCACTCCAGTTAGCAGCAGCGGTTGACCCTATCTACCGCTGTTGCTAACATATATCAGCAGCGGTGGATAGAGTCAACCGCTGCTACGTGGAGTGAGCCCCTGCTAAGTAGAGCAGGTGTTCATCTCTTCCTTGTTCATCTCTCTCATCTCTTCCTTGTAGCGGTCATGCTTTTTATATTTATCTAAGTCCTTAGCGAACCCCTCCTTCCAGTTCAGCTTGCAGGAGATGCCTCGGACACGGCCACAATGCTCCTTTGTACCTAAGGCTACGGCCAGAGAGTCTTTCTCTTTGTCAGGCACGAATTTTCCTGCCTTCTGTGCCTCTGCAAACCTTTTAATGTTTCCCACGACTTCTCTTGTCTTGGGCTTGGCAATACTTTTGGTCCCCGTGGAATCCTTTACTTCCCGACCTTGACCCAGTTGAAGCAACTTTCGTCCAGGCCCTCATATGGGTCGGGTTCCCCTCTGGCGATCGCGTCCTCCCTCTCTTTCTTCCACTTCTCCACTTGTGCCTAGTACCCACTCGGGCCTAGACGATGGCTGTGTACATTTTTCTTTGCCAGCTCTTAGTTTAGTGTGCTGAGCTTCTGGTATTCTTCTGTCGTCCTCTGCCGGACACCGGAATATTTTATGAATTTAATTGTATTTTTATGATTTAGTGCAGAAATAAATTAACAATACACAAATAGCCTCAGAAAATCAGGATATTTGGCGGAGGGGCAACATATGTCCATGTAGCGTCCTCAAAAAAGTTTGGACAAGAAACGCCACATGTTGCCGGTGTTTCCTTCAACTCATCGTGTGCGTTACACGCGAAGTCACTTTTGCCATCCCTAGTTCACTTCAATATTTTCAACAAGGTCCATAGTTCACTTCATCCTCTTCATGTGGGGGTTTGAGGTTCGCTTCATATAGCATGTTTATTGAACTAGGTAATTTATTTGCATTTTTTGGTCAACACTACAATATTTTATGAATTTAATTGTATTTTGTTGATTTACTGCAAAAACAAATTAATAATAACCAAAAAGCCTCAGGAAATCAAGATATTTGGTGGAGGGCTAAAATATGTCCATGTGGCATCCTCAAAAAAGTTTGGACATAAAAATCCAAAAGTTGCCGGTGTTTCTTTCATATGGCTTCCACTCGCCACGTGGGTCACTTGTGAAGTTAGCCTCATCGTCTAAGTTTCAACGTGATCCATAGTTCACTTTATTCTTTTTATGTGGGGGCTTGAGATTACCTTAGTATAGCATATTTATTGAACTAGATAACTTATTTGCATTTTTTGGTCAACACTACACTATTTTATGAATTTAATTGCATTTTTGATGATTTACTGCAAAAGAAATTAATAATACACAAATAGCCTCAGAAAATAAATATATTTGGTGAAGGGGTAACATATGTCCATATAGCATCCCCAAAAAAGTTTGGACAAAAAAATCCATATATTGCCGGTGTTTCTTCATATGGCTTCCACTCATCACGTGGGTCATTTGTGAAGTTAGCCTCATCATCTAAGTTTCAACGTAATACATAGTTCACTTTATCCTTTTCATGTGGGGGGCTTGCTATTATCCTAATATAGCATATTTATTAAACTAGAGAACTTATTTGTATTTTTTTGTCAACACTACAGTATTTTATGAATTTAATTGCATTTTTGATGATTTACTGCAAAAAGAAATTAATAATACACAAATAGCCTCAGAAAATAAATATATTTGGTGATGGGGTAACATATGTCCATATAGCATCTCCAAAAAAAATTTGGATAAGAAAATCCACATATTGCTGGTGTTTCTTTCATATGGCTTCCACTCACGACGTGGGTCACTTGTGAAGTTAGCCTCATCATCTAAGTTTCAACGTAATACATAGGTTCACTTTATTCTTTTCATGTGCGGGCTTGCTATTATCTTAATATAGCATATTTATTGAACTAGAGAACTTATTTGCATTTTTTTGTCAACACTACAATATTTTATGAATTTAATTGTATTTTAATGATTTTACTGCAAAAAGAAATTAATAATACACAAATAGCCTCGAAAAATAAATATATTTGGTGGAGCGGTAACATATGTCCATATAGCATCCCCTAAAAAAGTTTGGACAAGAAAACTCCATATGTTGCCGGTGTTTCTTTCATATGGCTTCCACTCATAACGTGGGTCAATTGTTAAGTCGGTAGAATCATCCAAGGTTCAACGTGACCCATAGTTCAATTTATGCTTTTCATGTGGGGGCTTGAGATACCTTAGTATAGCATATTTATTGAACTAGATAACTTATTTGCAAATTTTAGTCAACAATACAATATTTTTATGAATTTAATTGCACTATTGATGATTTACTGTATAAATAAATTTAGTAATGATAAATGTTGTACAAAATAAACTTTGTACAAATTTTGTATTTTCTGGGCGCGGGCGTTTTGGTGGTGTTTTATTTTTTCCGATGCGGATGAACGAAAAATGTGTCGCGGCTAAATTTCACTCTGTTATTTCACTATGGCTGGCATAATTTCTCTGTGGGTGCCCGTAACACCGACAAGGTAATTGTAAAAACCGATAGGGAAATGTAATTTCCCTATCGGTATTAATACTAACAAGGAAAATATGTATTTCCCTGTTGGCGTTCTATTTTTCCGTCGGTGTCGTGAAACTGATAAGAAAATACTTAATTTCCCTGTCGGTGTTCTGTTTTTTTTCCCGACGGTATCCTGAAACCGACAAGGAAAATACCTATTTCCCTGTCGGTATTATGTTTTTTCCCGTCGGTTTTCCTGAAACCGACAAGGAAAATACCTATCTACCTATCGGTATATATATTTTCCTGTAGGTTAGTGCTTGGACCGACAGGGATAATATATTTTCCCTGTCAGTTTTTGAAAAAAAACCGTCAAGGAAATTGTTCACTGGCAGGGAAAAACGGTTTCCAGTAGTGATACGTCCACCGGCACCTAAAGGGTCCGGATTACGTGGACACTATGCTTGAGAATATTTGCGAGTCAGGTATAGAACGAACCCTGAAGACGTAAGTGCTCCATGAAACATCTCAATTAATAATGCAATACACAATGTTTCCATATATGTATAAATCACTAATAATGTTTGCTTTATCAATTATTAGATCCCGAAAATCCCTATGTACTGTTGGCCCTAACTGAAAGGCATCTTATGAACGTCATTGCCAACCTCTGCTGTTTCACAATGCACGAGGTATGCAACCGGCAAGGTCGGTTCTTTGATCCAGAGTCATACCTAACACGCGATGACAAATTCAAATGGCTTATCAACTGGGAGCACCATTCATTTTAATGAACTTGTATTAATTATTTCTGTGCAGCCATCTGTGCATATATTGTATGTTTGTATATATGTGTATATATATATATATGGTGAAGCTGGATGTATATAGGATAACAAATGTGTGTTAACTTTGTCACAGCTTTATTATCACATGTGTTAGAGAAAAAGCAACAAAAATGCATTTCAATTATATATTCGAGGTGTGCTACAAAACCGGTGATCCCATTTTGTCGATGTGTTTCGAAAACACTAAATACCTGCATTTCAAATCAAACGGCAAATGCTATCACAAATAGCAGGAACCAAATGCTTTTAAAATGGCGGGAAACATAAACAGAGCAGGACATTCAAACGTTGCGCCGATATTCAAACATTAGCAGAGACGGTGGAAAATTCATTACACTGCCTCTGCTACGGACTCTGCTAGACCAAATAGCAGAGACGGTGCACAGAGTCCACCGCCTCTGCTAAGTACACAGCAGAGGCGGTTCGAATCACCGCTGCTGCTAGCTTCGGGTTAGTAGCAACACTAGCGCAGCAGCGGATCTTTCCACCGCCTCTGCTGTGGCCTCTCGGACTGCCTCTGTAGTGTGTTTGTGTACTAGTGGCACTCTCGCCCACCACAATGCTGGAGATTATTTTAACTTGTATGTTTTACGTTAGGATTGCACTGGACCGTCGATCCAGGCTCTCGCACGGGTGCTGGATTCTTTAGAAACAGGTATGCCCACAAATCCAATGCAACATACGCATCTCCGCAACACTTAGTTGTTGAATATGTCTTCTTTTAGT
Source organism: Panicum virgatum (assembly GCF_016808335.1). Classification (NCBI taxonomy): domain Eukaryota; kingdom Viridiplantae; phylum Streptophyta; class Magnoliopsida; order Poales; family Poaceae; genus Panicum; species Panicum virgatum. Next base: position 4,896 of record NW_024376416.1, read on the forward strand.
GGGCCAACACTCTGCACAGTACAACAACGCAGGTCTAATAGCCGTCCTATAGAACTTTCCTTTTAGATTTTGTGGTACCCTCTTGTCACATAGAACACCGGATGCTTGACGCCATTTCATCCATCCCACTTTGATTCTATGGCTAACATCTCATCGACATCCCATCTTTTTGTAGCATCGATCCCAAGTATCGAAAAGTATCCTTCTTGATCACTACGTAACTTTCCAAAGTCACATCTCCTTCCTCTTGTCTAGCAGTACCGAAGTCACATCTCATATATTCAGTTTTAGTCCTGCTAATTCTAAAACCTTTCGACTCTAGAGTCTGCTGCCACAACTCTAGTTTCCTATTAACTCTTGCTTGGCTTTCATCCACTAGTACTACATCATCAGCAAACAACATGCACCATGGGATATCTCCTTGTATATCCCTTGTGACCTCATCCATCACCAAGGCAAAAAGGTAAGGGCTCAAAGCTGATCCTTGATGTAGTTCAATGTTGATTGGGAAGTCACTTGTGTCACCGTCATTTCTTCGAACACTAGTCACAACCTTGTTGTACATGTCTGTAAGGAAAATGGGCCCCTACCCATTATACCTTAAAGGTTCTGGGGTTTGATGACAACATTAACCAATGGGACTAAGATTGTGTCAAGTTGTATGTGATTAAGTCCTAGGGATGAAGATGATGGCTTGGTGTGCAAAACACCTCAATGAAGGCATCAAAAGGCTATAGAAGAGGTACAAGTGAAGACCAAGCAAAGACCCAAGTCACGGCAAAGAAATTCGGCGAGAGGACAAAGCTGCAGAATCAACATGCACACAACGGACGGTCTGCCGAGTAACGGCGGACGGTCTGGCGTCCATGGACCTGTGGCTGCACGGCGTCCGACAACAGCCCGGCGACAAAGTCTACAAAGGACGGACGGTCCGGTGTGCATAGCCGGACGGTTCGTCGCTACACAACGGACTACAGCAGCCGAGAACGCAAAAGAAGGAAGGAGCGGCTAAGTTACACACGACGGATGGTCCGTCGTATACACGACGGACGGTCCGTCGCTACACAATGGACGACAAGGACCGAGAGATATTCAAGACAGCGGGCAAAGCAACTCGTCCGGCGTGCAACGCCGGACGGTCTGTCGTTCACAATGAACGTCTGACAAGTCCAACGGTCGACTCCAATGGCTAGTTTGGGGGCGGTGCCTAACAAACGACGGACGGGGCGGCACCTAACAAACGACGGACGGTCCGTCGTTCACTGCAAATGTGCAGTTTCCCCCAACAGCTATATTTCGAGGTGTGGCCTATATATACCCCCATGGCCGGCCTCCATTGTGTGTTTGGACACCCCTGAGCTTACCCAAGTGCTGTTGCACTCATTCCTTGGTTCCAAGCACCCCTAGCTCACTACTACACATTGCCATACTCATTCAAGCTAGGAAAGAATCCCCCTTAGCATTCTAGAGCCTTAGTGCATTAGAGTGTGAGTTGTAACACCCTTACACCCACTGAGAACTGCGTGTCTCAAAGCTTGTCCGTGCTCGAGAGCACGAAGACTTGTAGGTGTGTGGTTTGTAATCTTGCGAGGTCCTCCGGGAGGAGGGGTCGCCACCATACTTGTGAGAGGGAGGGAGGCCCTCGGCGATTTGTCCGAAGCTCTACATTAGTGGAAGCGGACCGGGAAGACGCGGCCCAAGGCTTTGGGTGGCTAGGCGGTTCCCGGACACGAAGTTGATCCTTGATTAAGGATCACCTCGGCCGCATGCAGTGTCCTTGTCCTCGAGAGGACAAGGTTGTCTTGATCTCCATTGGAGGTTCAAGTCACGGGGCCCTCGAGAGGGACTTGTATAACGTGGACTAGTGGGGAGGTTGATTGCCTCCCCGACACCACGGGATAAATCCACGTGTCATCTACTCTGGGAGTTTGCTTCTCCAAACCCTCTCTTTACTCTACGCATTTATATTCCTCACTCTCATACTTGCAATTGATTGTATGCTTGTCTAGAGTAGAAATATTCTAGAGTTGCTATTAGGTTGCTTGTATGCTCTTGGTAGAGTAGACACACTTAGCAAAACCGTCATTGCACCATTCATATCATGTTTACGTCTTGCTTAGTGTGACATTGGTGTGAATTTGAGTAGCCCTTAGGTGAGCAAAAATTTAGATAAAGACCTAATTCACCCCCCCTCCCAGGCGTCCGGTTCACTTTCAATGTCCTTAATGAAGGCCACATACTTTGTTAGGACTTCCTTGGTATCTTATCATAAGCCTTCTCTAAGTCTATGAAAACCATGTGTAGGTCTTTCTTTAGCTCCCTATGCCGCTCCATAACTTGTCTTAAAAGAAAAATTGCTTCTATGGTTGATCTCCCTGGCATGAACCCAAATTGGTTCATGGTAATACACGTCAATCTTCTCAAACGATGCTCTATAACTCTCTCCCATAGCTTCATCATATGGCTCATTAGCTTAATCCCTCTGTAGTTAGTGCAGCTTTTGATATCTCCCTTGTTCTTGACGAATGGTACTAATATACTTCTCCTCCACTCTTAGGGCATCTTGTTCGATCGCACAATCTGGTTAAAAAGCTTTGTTAGCCAAACAATAGCTATATCTCCTAGGCATCTCCACACCTCAATTGGGATCGCATCAGGGCCCACTGCCTTGCCCCCTTTCATCCTTTTTATGGCTTATCTGACCTCAGACTCTTGAATCCTATGCACAAAGTGTCTATTGCCATCATCAAAGGAGTCGTCCAACTCAATGGATGTGCTCTCACTCTCCCCATTGAACATGTTATCAAAGTACACACGCCACCTTAGTTTGATGTCCTCCTCCTTAACCAAGAGTTGATCCCTCGCATCCTTAACACACTTGACTTGATTGAGGTCGCTTATCTTCCTATCACGAACCCTAGCCTTCTTATAGACGTCCTTCTCTCCTTCCTTTGTACTCAGCCTTTGGTAAAGGTCATCATATGCTCTGCCCTTTGGCTCACTCACTATTCGCTTTGCAAACTTCTTTGCCACCTTGTACCTCTCTGTACTCCTATCATAGAACACGCATTCGTATCGCTCTTTCTTCTCCTTAAGGGCCTTTTGTACATCCTCATTCCACCACCAAGTCTCTTTAGTTGCACCTTTGCTCGCTTTGGTAACACCAAGCACTTCCGCAGCCACCTTCCTAATGCAAGTTGCCATCTTCTCCCACGTGTTGTTTGCATCTTCCCCTTCTTCCTAAGAGCCCTCCGTGATAACCCTTCTCTTAAAGTCTTCCGACGCCGCCTCTTTTAGTTTCCACCACTTTGTTCTCACGGCTTTGACTTGTTTATCCCGTCTGGTACGCAGACGAAAGTGGAAATCAGCCACCATGAGCTTGTGTTGAGAGACAACACACTCTCCCGGTATTACCTTACAATCCAAGCATGTCCTCTTATCCTCTCTTCTTGTGAGAATGAAGTCAATCTGACTAGCGTGATGGCCACTACAGAAGGTCACCTTCCTAAAGAAGGTGTTGGCTACCATCAGATTGTAAGCTATAGCAAAGTCTAAGACTTCCTCTCCCTCCTTATTCCTACTACCATACCCAAACCCTCCATGTGCCACCTCGTAACCTGCATTAGACAACCCTACATGGTTATTGAGATCTCCTCCTATGAAAAGCTTCTCACTGGTGGGTACCGCTCTAACCAAGCTATCTAGGTCATCCCAAAACTGCCTCTTTGTACTCTCATCATGGCCTACCTGGGGAGCATACGCACTTATAACGTTGAAGACTAAGTCACCAACAACAAGCTTGACTAGGATGATCCTATCCCCTAGCCTCTTGACGTCCACCACTCCATTTTTCAGACTCTTGTCAATCAAGATGCCCACTCCATTTTTGTTTGCAACTATTCCTGTGTACCAAAGCTTGAAGCCTGTGTTCTCCACCTCCTTCGCTTTCTGACCCTTCCATTTCGTCTCCTAGACGCATAGGATATTTACACGTCTCCTAATCGCTGTGTCAACTAACTCTCTTAACTTACCTGTGAGGGACCCTACATTCCAGCTACCTAGAAGGATTCTAGTTGGCACGACTAGCTTCCTTACCCCTCGCACCCGCCGAGTTAGGTGCGAAGACCCTTGCTCATTTAGCACTACACCCGAGAGACGATGTAGCGCGCCACTGAGGAAGCGACGACCCGACCCTTGCTCACTTAACACCGCGTCCGGATCACGATACGGCGCGGCACCAAGGGGGGTGACGGCCCCGCCCTTGCTCATTTAACACCATACCCGGGTTGCGATATGGCGCGCCGCTAAGAGGGTTACGCCCCAACGGTTTTCTCTTGCGTTTCATCTCCATAAGAGTAGCTGGGTTCTACATTGGCTCGCCACGCCTAACACAACCCTCCTCCTTTATCCGGGCTTGGGACCGGCATTGTTGAAACAACATCGTTGAAACAACACGGCAGAGATAAAATAAAGGCTTCAACGGTTTCAAAAAATTAGATTGTGAAGGAAATGATCAGATAGAGCTAATACAGTTTGAACCATCATGGTGGCCAATAAAACCAATAGGGAAACAATTTGATCATCACACCATCTCCTCTCAGAAAAAACAACACTGCTATATACAGAAAGCAGAACCAGGACCAAAGAAAAAAGCTCACCCAGAATTCAGTATACAAACACGGCACACAAGCAGAAAGATTGAGAGACTAAAGAGTTGCGACTCATCTGCATACATCAACAGCAGTCTTCCCACTCATAAGAGAAGCAGGAAAAGGGAAGAAAGATTTCAAACAAGGTGCACTAGCACGAACTTGAAGGATCGTCCAACTAATTAGTGCACTGACGTAGCTATTCGCAGTAGTTGATAGTTGTGCACTTGTGCTAGCTCCTGATTGTGTGTTGTCCATTCAAATGATAATAAGTATATACTAGAAACACAGCGCGACTTTGCCAGTACACTGTCAATATTAGCAAGATCAAACATATTAATCCCACTTGGCAGCTGTTGGAGCTCCGTTTTTCTTGTTCTGCCTTGTAAATTTTACCTTCGCCCCTCTGGGTGTTTCCTACTTTTCAATATAACATGCAGCTCTCCTGCAGGTTCATTAAAAAAAACAGATTAATCCCATGTTTTAATGGTTCCATAGCCTATTCTGAGTATATAGTTAGGTGTTGCATACGTAGGATGATCATATTGCAAAAGGACAATGTTGTGTAATAATAAAAAGGTAAATTTGTCACCTGAGTTAAAAACTGATGGCCAGCTTAAGATTTGGGTCAGAAAATTCCGTCTTGTGCATTGTTATTGTTCTGGAGCAACTCGATGTTTCATTAGAGTGTTGTTCCTAGTATGGAAGCATTTTCCTAGATCCAGCATTCAAGTGCACTTGTTGGCCTATCTCGCCCGACCCCTAGCAAGAAAATGTGTCTATCAAAGTGAAGTACTAGAGTGAACCAATCCATGAAGATATAAAGATTAACTATCACAATGCTAAGATGGCACCAAAATGCTAAGCAACATGCTACATGTATAGAACTATAGATGGCACTCAATCAGGTGGTCTTCTTCTGCTCAGTTGTTTGATATCTTTGGGATCAGCTTGCATGCTCTGAAAGTTACAGTATAGTAGGAAGTATAGATCATAAGGTAAAATAGCAATAAAAATTTTAATTTGTGATACTTAGCCCACTCATTTTTGCATAAGGACAATACAAAACATTGTAGCATTAAGATTCAAATCACAGTGAATCAGTGATGCTTTAGCATCAAAGGGCTAACAGACAGGAAAGTATGAAGAACTGATTCGGGGGAGAGTATAAGCAAAAGTAGCTTACTCGTAGTCATATTGTGTGCATGGACAGTCAGCCTTTGTGCATGTATCTTTGGAATATTGAAATTTCAGTACTGGCAGATTCCTTATCATATTGTCCCACCAGTATCTTTGTGATGTTATGATGGCATAGAGATTTATTTATTGTTTCTTTTCTTTAACTTCAACATGGCTCATGTTGTCCAATGCACGCTGGTACTGTGACCAATATTGCCTGAACACACTGGTATTATGGCCAACTATGAACATGAGAAAAATTACAATGCAAAACTCTCAAATAAGATTTATAGTTTACATGTGTTAGCTAGGAGTACTCAGTTTTAGTTTGTATGTTTGGAAAAAATCAATCTTTTTGTTCAGGCAATTCCCTATTATTTTGAAAGAATGTTGTTTGACAGTTCAGGGTGGAAGCTCATTTAGCAAGGTAATATACAATGTAATCGTAGTCATCAGTTGGCCTTGCACAAAGGACAACAAGATGCAAGCGACTACTAATTTACAATTAAAGTACCAGAAACGCTAACAAAGGTCGTACAAGTAGGGTAGCCTTTGTTACCTATTCCATGTTTCAATTTCAGTACCTTGTGAAGCATATTAAGTTTACAGAGGTTAAAAATAGTAGCATAGCATTGTCCACTGAAATCACTGGGTCAAAATATAAGGCTATTATACCTAGAAATAATTTTTGCCTAAAGGAATAGCGAGTGGCTCAAGTAATCAGTGGACCGGTTCTGCCTACTTACTGGACAAAAGCCTTGATCACTGCGATCTAAACGGACATATTATTAGTCGACATTCTGTCGAACACATGCAGCGTGTGTCAGACATTTGGCAAGCTAGCATATCTATGACAGTAGGTGCGCGTCGAAGACAGTGCTGCTGTTACTGTCCAAGCAGCTGCCCAGGCGCCAGGAGGACCCATGGAGCACCGGCCTTCTTCGTCGCTCGGCGCTCGCACCTTGCTCTGCACCAGCGTGTGGACAGCTTGGCGCCTCCACGGGCAGTGGGATGAAGGGGCCGAACGACGGCTGCTCTGGCGCAGGCAGGGGGGGGGGGTGGCGCCGGTGGAGCCGAGGGAGGAGGCAAAGCCCGGCCCTATGGCGCAGCGTCCCGAGCACAGGCCCGTAGCCGGGAGCAGTGGGATGTGACGAGTGGTTCTGCGGGCGTTGGAGGGGCGCGATAGGAAAGGGGATGGCGCCGCATGTTTCGGTGCTGTGGGTCCTTTGGGCGGCTGCAGCGCCCTCGTCCTCTCCTTGCTATAGCCTATAGGTAACAAGCATAACCATATTAGACAGACTAGCCAAGAGTATTCACATTCTTATGACACCAGCCGATCAACCCGTGACAGTGCATGGGCTAGTTTTTGTAATGTGAAATAATTAGTTTTTTGGGGTATGATGATACATTGAATGTAATATTTTACCTTCCTTTGGACAAAAATTGAGGTGAAAAGGCAAGCAAATAAGATTGATAAAGAGTAAAATACATCTCCGGTCCCTAAACTTGTCACGCTGTGTCATCCCAGTCCCGAACTCTGAAAGTAGCTGATTGGGTCCCTAAACTCGGTTCGGGTCTCAACGAGGTCCAAACGGGTATGCCACCTTGGACTGTCATGTGGGACCCCCACACACACCCTCCTCTTCCCCCCACCGATCCCCTATCTTTTCCTCCCGAATCCATTCATTCCTCTTCGAATAGACTTCGGCGGCCATCAAACTATGTGGCCATTGCCTCCTTCTTTCTTCCTGTGCTCCCAGACACCCATGGCTTCCGGACGTGAGCACCACGAGGGGGAAGACTACGGTGGCCACCACGGGAGAGGTCCGGCGGCTGCAGGAGGTGTACACGTGGGCGGACTTGGCTTTTCTGGAGCCGACAGGTGCCGCGGGGCACGGGCGCGTGCGCAGCGTGGGGCGTCACGTGGTGTTCCTAGTGTTGCGGCAGGGCGCGGGCACCGTGCAGTGCGTGGTGGCCGGCGGGGACGGCACGGTTCGCAGCGAGGCTGAGCTGGGAGTTTGTGTGGACGTTGCCGGCGTTGTGTCGCTGCTGCGGGAGCTCATTCGCGGCGCCACCCAGTAGGTGGAGATCTAAGTGGAGAAGCTCCATTGAGTCTGAGCAGGGCCGTCCCCAATTGCACTACTAAACTTATTGTTTGCAGGAGTAGGTCACTTGTTTTTGCCAGGATTAACACGCTAGTAGTATGTGTTACTTGGTCAACTTTTCAATCTAGTAACTAAATTTGAGGTTCTGTTTGTGTGTTAGCCCAAGGTTATAGCTTCAATCCTTAAGGCCGCAATACTTTAAAAAAGGGCAAATTGCATATCTGCCCTCGTTTGTACCTACAACTGTATGTTTGCCCCTTCTTTTTAAGGTTTGCATGTTTGCCCCTATTTTTCAAGTGTGAATCATCCGTTTGCCCCTGATTTCCAACGGCGTCCACCGAGGCAGCTTCCAGCAAATAAAGAAAAAGGAAATATGGAAAATCTAGATAGGAAATGTCTCTCCTACCCCTGCTCTGTTGGCTCTCTCGTTGGGGGAGGACCGGCGGAGGTGGCAGAAGACTGAGGCGCGGGGGAAAGGCAGAGGGGCGAAGGGAGTGGGTGGGGCTGCCTGGGCGGCCGGCGTCGCGCGGGGGCCGGGAGGCCGCGCCCGCCCGCCGGCTTGAGGAGGAGCAGGCCGAGCCCATGGCCGGCGGCGGCGCGGAGGAGCGGGCGGAGCCCGTGGCAGCCGGCGAGCATCTCCTCTCTCCTCCCCTGCACCCTCGTCCCACGCTGGTGAGCGTCGCCTCTCCGCCTCTTCCCGCCTCGCCGCTGTCGGGGTGAAGACAGGGACGAGGCCCATGGCGCCGGCCGTGGGCCCGGCCCGCTCCTCCTCGCGATGGCGGCTAGCAGGATCGGAGGTGGCGCGCCATCCCGCCGAGCACCTTGGTCTTCCCGCTCGACGCCAGCAGCTTGCTCTGCGACTGCCAGTGCACGCCGCCAGAGGTCCGGAGCTCGACCGCCAGCGCCCCTGCTGAATGCCAGCGCGCCGGCGGTGAAGGACCTAGGTTGGCGGCCGTGCGCGACGCGGAAGCGGTGGCGCAGGTCGCCCGCGAGGGCGGAGAAGGCAGCGACGCCACCGCCGCCGTCATCGCCGCAGCGGCCGGGCCGGTCCCGCGGGGCGACGACGTCGTTGAGGGGTGCGTGGGTGAGGCTGCGCACTGGGGCCCGCTCCTCCAGCATCCAGTTGTACACCCGCGCGGCAGCGCTGGGCGAGGCCAGCTGCCTCCCAGTCCCACGCCGACGAGCGTCGTAGAGCGCCGCCTCATCCTCCGCCAGTGAGCGGATGTCTTTGACTCTTTGTTGCTGCTGACGAGTGGGTCCCACAAGGGCATATGTGTCTTTTCAACTACCATTTAATACCGTCACCGGCTCTTAACAGAATAGGGGCAACTGGAAGCTTCAGATTCAAAAAAAGGGGGGCAAACATGCGAAGTCAAAAAAAGGGGGGCAAACATGCAATCAGAGGACGAAATGAGGGTAGTTTTGCAATAGCCCCTTCAAAAAAAAAGGATTGAAAGTGTGCAAACAGTGCTTCTGTAATCCTTATAGGTTTAAACAACCATTCAACGTGTTACTTACCGTCGATTTGATGATGTTCCTGTGTGAAATATTGATGTATCGGTAGGAAATTAATATAATCTTTGAGTGTCAAATACCGGTGTATTTTCACTTTATACATTCGCAGAAATCAAATAATTACTACAATTCATAGTAATTTCACTTGTTATATTTATGGTTTTGTTGTGGTGTTTTTCATTCTATCATAATTGTTTCTAGCAATTGATGGGTATTACGGTTGCTAGAGATAAAGAGGCTAATTTAACACTCAGATTTTATTTTATTGTTTCATGCTTCTATTTGTAGGAAGTTTATTTGACACTCAGATTTGGGCAGAAACTGCCGAATTTCAGAGTAGGTCGAGCTAATGTCATTGTGGAGTCCGGTGCCACGTTAGCTAATGAGTCTGCCCTATGCCCGTTTGGACCTCGATGAGACCCAAACATAGTTTAGGGACTGGGATAGTCACTTTGAGACTTTAGGGACCGGGATGACATAGCGTGACAAGTTTAGGGACCGGAGATGGATTTTACTCATTGGTAAAGGAGGCAGAAGTAGAGAAACTGGTGAAGTAGAATTTCCATGCATGTTCGTCTTTGTAACACAGTCGGATATGAAACCTCGTCACCATTAATCAAGTTTCGTTATCACATAATATTAGTAGTCTCTTTTTACCACATTAATCAGCCCCGTACCGAACGTAACATTTGGTCACCAAAGCTCGCGGAGAGAAAACCCGGAAAAAAATAAAGAGTTTCAGGCGTGATTATTGTAGGGGTAGCAATATTTTAGTATGCTGTAGTACACTTTTTAGTTGCCCGTTGCTTAGGGGTGTATCCGCGTATGGTTCTACATATTTTAATAGAAAAGGAAAAAAAGTGTCCAAGTTGTGTATTGATCCTTGTTGGATCTGCTAGTGGATCAACTATGCGGGAATAGAAGGCTAGGTGGCTGATGTTAATCCAATGGCTATGGTTGATTATGGTTTAAAATAGAAGGACAGATGTTTCTGATTATTGTGGGATTTTCTAGATTCTTTCTTTTTTTCTAAAGCGTCTCGTAAACAGTGCATCTTTTTAGACCTCTAATTAGTAATAGTAAGATTATTCAAAAACGTACCAGACTACTAGGCTTAAAATTCTAAACTCCCATTGCATATATGTAAAGATGTAGCTAGGTATAGAACCAGAACACGCAACACCAATTGATACATGATCTAGCAATTACGACACGATTTCTGGTACCTCCGCGCCCACCAAACTTCTTGGGCTCGCAGCGCCTGGGGTCGGCGACGAGGAGGGTGCGGTCATAGCGGCCGAAAGATGTCCTTGACCTCCTTCTTGGTGGCCTCGTCGACGTACTTTTGGCTGTGGGTGTCGCCCTTCACCTAGATGAGTCCATGCCTCGGCCACGGCCATTTTCTTCCGTCTTGGGGTTCAAAACCAACCGTAATGCAGAAGAAGCAGAATCAATTCAAGATAAACAGAAAAGGAAAAGATATAAAGGTGAAATCCGAACAATGTCTCACCGGCCACACATTTCGCCCAACAGGTGGTGTGCATCGCCAATTGCCGTGTTCACGCGGCCACCTAGCCATGCCTTGGCACACCCACCATACCATGGCTAGACGTGACCACCCTTGCATAGTTGTGCCACCACGCGCAGACGCCGGGCCGCGCCATGGCAGAGGCGGCAACCGGCAAGTCCGAGGCTGGTCGCCCCTGGCTTGCTCCATCTCTCCAGGAGCATCCATAATCCATTAGCTAGCTTGTAACCGAGCAAGCAGAGAAGAATGTTTTGTCCCTCTTTTCTGAAACCGCAATGAAATATCGTTTGTGAATGAAACCAAACAAGCACTGCTTGTTCCAGCAAATACGCTGGATCTGAGAAAACAGGGCTGTGTGGTGGATACAGTACAATACAAACAACCGAATATGGAGAACAAACCGTGCAGGTGCAGCTCAGCAGATTGCTTCATGGTGCGAGGCAGCAAAGGAAGCTCTCGCAGGCTGCCTGCTTGAGTACACAGGCAGGATCGAAGTAGTTAGACAGAAAACTAACCAGTGCATCTCTTTGTGGCAAAGCAGAGGCCACTCGACGAAATCAACTTCAAAGGTTGCGATGGATTGGTTGACGTCATACAGCGTCAAGATCTTGATCTACCTCTTCACCCATGCAGATGCAGGTCTTTCATCTTGACCGACAGGCTGATCAGGGCTCCCGCTTAACCCTCAATTAATAGGCAAGCAGTAATTAAAATTCACGTAGAAATTATCGTTTATTTTGTTATGATTAGTTTTATCGTTAAAGATAGTTTGAACATGAGATATTTTGTTAAAGATAGTTTGAACAGAGAAAGGAAATTAGGACTATATGTTACAGGAATTAATTAAAAGGAAAAGAAGAACGGGATGCATCCTCAATTCGCGGGCCGGTGGCAATTACCCCGTAGCATCTGCTGTGGGCATGGAAGGGAGAACTGACTGGCATGTTCATCAGATGAGCAATTAGATTAGCCGATGTAGTCCATGATTTTGGTCTATTGATATCCAACAAAATTGGATCTATACTCAACAATTATCTAGAATATGCACGCGGAAGTGAAATTGGAGATTAGAAATCAGTAAATCAAAACCAAATCGAAACAATATATTCCTATATGACGGGATTTCCTCCAACGCTACAGGCATATAGATTAGAAATTAGAGGGGGTGCGGAGGGGACTGACCTGCAGATCGGTGTGCATAGGACTCGCGAGCGCTGCCGCCGGGGACTCGCGCCGCCGGCCATTGCTGGGATGCTGCCTGGACGCCATAGGTGAGGAGCGCGCCGTCACGGAGGAAGGCCGCCGCCGGGGACTTGCGCGGTCGAAGGAGAAGAGCGCCGCCGCCGGGGACTCACGCTGCCGCAGCAGGGAGAGGACCGCCGCCGTCTCCGCTTCGATGCCGGGGAACGGAGGACCCGAGGAGCACCGTCGCCGCCTCTTGTGGGTGCCGGGGAACTAAATGAGAGGAGAGAGAAAATTTAGGCGAAAATTAGGGTTGGACTCCTTTATATATCTACAATGTTATTTTACGGTTTTAATCTACACTACAAAAGAGTGAGTTTTGGTTAATCCACTGCGCTGGCCCAAGGGACCGGAAAGGAGTCGAAAGTGGTGAAAACCGATAGATAGAAAATGTTTCTGCCATTTGATGATTTTTTTCAAACCGATCTGCTCCGCCTACCCGCCCGCATACCCGCGCCTCTCACACGTCCGTAAATCAGGTGCATGTTTTCCTTCCACCGCATGGATGCCGCGCCGCCGCCCATCAATCACGCCAGCACCAGCCACAACTTGCAGCGCATCGCCTCCGATCTCCGCACTCCGCTCGCCTTGCTCCTCCCCTCTCCCTCCTCGCAATCGCGCGTGTGCTGAACCAAACACTGGTGGAGAACCTGCTCTCCGCCATGGAGGGAGGCCCCTCAGATCCGCCCTCTGCTCCACCTCCTGCTCCGCTCAGGTGAGGGTGAGGGCGCGGCACCGGTATCCTCGGCGCTCAGGCCACTATGGCCGACATCTAGAGCCCTCAGAGTACAATCCCTTCACCAATCTCCTCTTTCCTGTTGCTCCATGCCCTCATCCCTCCAAGTTTCAGAATCCCACATTTCGATGCGCGAGGTCTACAACGGCACGCTAGCCGGCCACATACAGGGGCAAGCGGCAGCACTGGTTGGCGCCCACAAGATCTGGTCCCTTGACCTTCGTGCCATCTTCACTGGTCCTAGCAGCTCACGCCGGTGGCCTAGCGGCTTGTTTATTGTTGCCTTTGCAGGTTGCTTATGTCGGCTGTCTGCATATCATCTGATCTGTTGCTTCTTTGACTTACAGTGCTTCATTCCGGTTTCAGCGGTAGCAGCTCTTGCCTCTGTTCAGGAACTGCCACAAACTAACCTTGGGTTCAGGTAATGCTCAATTCTAGAATCTATTTTCTAGCAACAGCAGCAAGGGATTGCTAGGTTCACTAACCATAAGTATATAGCATAATTGCTTCTGATAGTTTATTTTTTTTCTAAATTCTAAGTTATATTGTTCCATATCTTTTCTTACTTTGGTATTCTAAGTTATATTGTTCCATATCTTTTCTTACTTTGGTATTCTAAGTTATATTGTTCCATATCTTTTAGACTGCAAGGTCATGGCTTGGGTCGGACATGCTAACATTCAGTTGGTTTGTGTGCAGTTCAGTGTTTTTTGGAGCCTACTAGGATGCCTGTGATATCACTATAGCATGTCACCCATTTCTGAAAGCCTAAATCATTTTTATATTATATTGTTTGGCTTATTTTCATACCCTTTGTCTTTAAACCTGCAATTACGATGGTCCAAGCTGTCATTTATTCTTGCAGTTGTTTGAGTAAACATCTAATATTTGGTTATTTCTCTAACTTGGAGATGATCTGTAAATAAGGATGTCAACTACTTAAAACTAAAAAATCATAAAAAAATTGAGGCACTTAATTAGTTGACAGTTGAAGAATCCATAGAGGAGGATTTTTCTTTATAATGAAGACAATTGCACCATTATTGTTTAATTGTGCGGCACACTGTTGGCACTTGGCACCCAGTTGAAACCTGCGGCACACTGTTGGCATCAGGAAGATCGATACCTGTTGTTTCAGTCATTGCACTACCACATCTTGTAAGGTAACTAACTCTTGTCACGATCGCTGCATTTGAGGATGAATCGAGAAGGTCGAAATAAGTCTGACTGAAATTGCTCTGAAGTTGGCCTTGTAGTTTAAAGAGGTTCTTGATATCACGGATATTTTTATTGTTTGCCATTCCATTACAGTGGGGGTTCCTTTCACTCTGTGCCAAATTTGCAATTAAGACAGAAGGTGTGTTCCTAGAACCTGTTGGAAGTAATTCCCAATTTGGAATGATTTGCATGTCAAACCATAAGGTTCTGTAGTTCCTCATCTTCAGTGAGTATGTTAGAACTAAAATCTTTGCCGCAAGGTATATCTTTTGTTATTGTTCCTCTTCTCAGATTGTTGTGTTATTTCAGATCATTTCAAATCTATATACAGAATAGATGCATATCTTTACAACTCTGCAATGTTAACTCTGTCCTTTAAAAGTAGTGCCGTTTAAAACAATTGCAAAATAAGAAATGTGGATTACCCCCTACGGTCTATGGCCATCAGGAAATCAAACTGTTATGATTTACCATTTGCTAAATTTGGTGTAGCCTGGTTCAATTTTTGTGTCCTCTTTTATTAGTATGCAAACAGGGCCTTTTGTGATAATTGTTATCTCAAGAACCCAGTCCAGTAGCTATATTGCCAATTTATATGCTGTGAATTGTAATTGCCTCCACATAAATAGTTCATGATATTATGCCTAAATGCGACTGTTATTTTTGTCTACAGGGTGCCAAATTGAATAGCTGCCGCAGGGCTTGCACGGGTCCTGGAGAAGCTTGGGATATATTGCGACGTTGAGCAGCAGTGAACGGAGGATCATTCAAGCACCACACTAAATTACGTGAATGCATGAAGATTACAATGGGAATATGGTAGGAGACTAGGTATCTAAGTTAGTGGCCGTAAAGCATGCAGGTAACTGTTAATGAATAGGTGCTGCGAGATGTAAATGAAATGTGGACTGTGAGAATAGGTTCTACCCTGATGTATAAATGAAATGTGGATTGTGATAATGACCTTGACCGCAAGAAAGCATATCTTTTCTCCAACTCAAATTAGCTGTTATTGGCCACTTTTGTTGACAGTTTTAGAAACCAGTTTGATTATCAATGATTCAATATTATGTACATTTTTTATTGTCTTGATACTTATATAGCATATGCATTGTCATATATTCAAATAATTTTCTTACATGTGCATGCCGCACGTGCATGACAACTAGTTAGAGTTTTACAATCCTGTTTAAAGATTTTCCGGTTGTGGGGCGGTGGACATGCAGAAGATAAGATGAGAGGCAATTTTACTGCTGCGGGAGGATTTTACGGTTGCGGGTGGTTGAATCTGTTGGATGGTGCGTTGAATAGTTATTCAACACCCCAGGAGCTAAATAGTGATACTATATATATATATAAAAGACGGATGATTCAAAGTTGCAAAAAAAGTCAACCGCGACAAATATTTAAATTCGGAGGGAGTAGAAAAAAAGGGCCCATGACACACCTCAATCAGTCCGCACATCAGGGATGTGCGAAATGGGGTGCCAGTCCTTCCCCTTTCCTTCCTCATAGCGCCTCGCCAGATCAGGACGCTTCTTGATCACCAATTTCTTCAGAGTGGTGAGGCATTTTATACCCTCTGGCAAGGATTTTATTCCCTGATAGTCAATGATCTCCAATTTCTTCAGAGCGGTGAAACCTTTTATGCCCTCTGGCAAGGATCCGATTCCTCCTAACCTAGAGATGCATAGCTTTTCAAGGGAGGCCAGGCTTTCCATCCCCTGCGGAAAGGATGTGATG
This sequence comes from Panicum virgatum, assembly GCF_016808335.1. Classification (NCBI taxonomy): domain Eukaryota; kingdom Viridiplantae; phylum Streptophyta; class Magnoliopsida; order Poales; family Poaceae; genus Panicum; species Panicum virgatum. The sequence goes on from NW_024376416.1 coordinate 20,811, forward strand.
AGTGGGCAGCTGTCGATGCATAGCTCTTTAAGGGACGTGAGCCGGCACATGGATTCGGGAAAGCAAGCCAGCCCATCCAACCCAGAAATGTGGAGTTTGCATAGAGCACAGAGATCTCCCAGCCATTCAGGCAGCTCATGAAGTGCATGACATGCATGAATCCTGAGATCCTCAAGTGATGTGAGATGCTGATGCTGCAGCGATTGGGGAAGGCTCTTTATTTTGGGCAGCCATTCAACATGTAGAGTTCGAAGAGAACAGAGCTCGCCCAAGCATTCCGGCACTGCTTAAGTCCGTCGCACATTCCTATCCGTAGCACCTGGAGGGATGTGAGTTGCCCCATTGCTTGAGGAAGGCTACTAAGGCGACAGCAGTTCAGAATGTTTAGCTCTTGTGGATATCGAAGCTCCCCTAGCGCATTATCAATGAGAAAAGTCTTCAATAATTCCCATGCTGTCATGTGTTGCACCACCTCCCACTCACGTCCGGTGTTTTGTAGGTGGCTATGATAGAAGTATGAATTGGACCTCTCGAAATGGAATTGGCTGTGGTAATTAGATTCTGTGATCCACTTCCCAGCACACTCGGAGAACTTCCAATGCTTCAGGTGACAAGACAAAGGTAGGAATGTCTTGATCTTCAATGTAAGACAATTTGATATATTCAGACATGTCAAGCAATTACCAACTCGGACCTGTCCCGAGTGAGGTGCACAATTGCTGCAGTTTCCTCCCTCTTCTCCATCAGACATGGTCCTCTCTGCTACCAACCACACTTCTTCCAATCTAGGTAGATCATCCATTAATTACTTCACCAGTGAAGGAAATGGGCCACAGCTTATGCTCTCAAGAGAAGGCATCTTGTGCAGCTCAAGCTCCTCCAGACAAGGAAGTTCCACAAGCCCTTGTAGATGCTTCAATCCTTGGAAATCAGATAGCTTCATCGCCCTCAAAAATTGGAAGCAAGCTTGCCCCTTTACTTCAGTACCAACAACCTGATTATGCATCCACCATGCATATTTCTCGCCTGAGTACCCACAAATTTCTAGCTCTTTAATCCCAGCTGGCGGTTCTAGGCCATCAAGTACAGCCTCCTCCAACGTAGTGTCCACCTTTTCATTAAAGAAAAACTCAGTGTTCACCTCACCTTTCTGATGCATCTTCCATTCTAGCTTCAACCTCTGTAAATTTGTCTTCTCTTTCAAGCATGCCTTATGTGCATCATCTTTCTCCAACACATGTGAAATACCTCTGATAATTAGACCTTCACTATTCCTACCTTCATTTGCGAGCTCTGATATTCCAGCAAACTTTTCACCGTTACCACAACAAATAAGGGCAACTTTTGTAGTTGACTGCTGAATTGTCCAATGCCTACAGGCATCCCTCTCAATTCTTCACAATCTTTCAGGTTCAAAACTTGAAGCCTCTCAAACTTGACAATGCCATCAGGCAGCTCTACCAGCTTCCTACAGCCTTCGAGGTTCAAAACTTAAAGCTTCTCCAACTTGCTAGTGCCTTCAGGTAGATTTACCAGTTCCCCACAATTTTCCAAGTTCAAAACATGAAGCTTCTCCAAGTTGTTAATGTCTTTAGGTAGCTCTACCAGCTGCACACAATATTCTAGGTTCAAAACTTGAAGCTTATCCAAATTTCCGATGCCTTTGGGCAACTCTACCAGCCTATAACAATTACGTAGACTCAAACATTGTAGATTTCTCAATTTTGTTATAACTACAGGTAGCTCCTTAATCTTGGTATGATCTAGTTTAAGAACTCTTAGCTTTTTTATTTCTACCAATAGAATTTGGCAAGGCTGCAAGCTCCATGTACTGGCAAAGATAAATGCTTGAAAGCATATTACAGTCACCAATTGAATCTGGTAAAAACTTTAGCTTCATACACCATGATAGGTTCAGTGTTCTTAACTTTTGCAGCTTACCAATAGATTTGGGCAACTCGAGAAGGCTACTACATTCTAGATGCAGAGCTTGCAGGCTCCAAATATCTGACATAGTTTCAGGGAGTGATTCACATTGCAATCTTGACATCTCAAGATATTTCAAATGTTTTGTCTGAAATATGGCAGTGAGCACTGTTGTCGATAGATTATTGTTTGCAATGATACTGCACAAGTGCTTTGCATTCTTGGCCTTGTTGAATATTATATCATCACAATCACCACCATCAACATATATAGCACGTGCATTCTTGAAAAACATTCTAGGCAAAGGTTTTTTTGGCTGTTGAACTAAGGAAAAGTATCTGTGGTATTTTGTGGAACTGGTTGCATCCTTTGGCACATTAGTTGAAATTTGCTCATCCAAGATGAACTGGGCAAGATCATGCATCTCGCAACACACTCTCCCAAAATATTCCTTCACATCCTGGAGAAAAGAAACTTGCACAAGTGAATTGAAGCACTCGTCGCCAACATCCTCCAAGCAATTGTAACCATGAGTCAAACTAATCACATTGTGAGCAATCCATTGGTCAACCAATTGTTGTTTATCGAGCGGAAGGCCTTTAGGAAACAATGAACATATTGTGAAGCACCGTTTCAGATGGGATGGTAAATGGGAATAGCTCAACATCAAGCTTGCTAATACTCTATGCTCTTTATCCTCAGCATCTAGTAGATTACTGTCTCTCACGGCCTTCCATTGTTCTATATGTGTCTTGCCACGAAGGACATTTGCAAGAACTTTAATTGCAAGTGGAACCCCACCACATTTATTCACAATCTCTCTCCCAACTTCCAATAATTCAGAGTCCAAACCTTTTATGTCCTCACCAATGATCTGAGTGAACACAGTCCAGCTATCATCCTTAGACAAGGACAACAACTTCAACAGATCTGTTGATTCCACTGCTTCTGCAACATTTCTATTGCGACTTGTCAACAAAATACTACTTCCAGGTGCTCCTCTCTTTATATATAACATAAAATCTTCCCATTGACTTCGGCCCACAGTCCAGACATCATCTAATACAAGCAAATACCTCTTTCCAGTCAACGTATCTGCTATAGTTTGAATTATGTTCTGTATGGAATGATGTTCAGATTTTTGATAAGTAATGGCTTCAAACATCTTCATCATAAGCTCTTAGACATCAAATTCTTGAGGCACATGAACCCATATTCTTACTTCAAAATGATCCTTTACGGTGTTACCATCACCGAAAACAAGGTTAGACAAGGCAGTTTTCCTAGAGCCACCAAGCCCAATTATGGAGACTATCTTGATTATCTGTTGGTTATTTTTGTCCACTAGTTTAGATATTATTTCCTGCTTTTCTCGCTCACTTCCACATATTATTGATGCCACAGCAACATTTGGCACTGTTGGAATTGCCCTGGCAGTCCTGTTCATGTGTGGAACAGGATGACCTTCCGGCAAACTGTTTACTGTTGCACTGAAGTCAGTTCTTTGCTTCACTATTGCATCAAATCTCTTCTTTATAGCCTTGATCTTGAGGGCTGCCTTGAATTGAAATAGATATGATTTTGGTTTTGTGCAGAGACATTTTGACACAATATTGTTGGCAACTTCAGCTTCGTGCTTCTCAGCCTCTAGATGGAACTCATCAACAATATCATCAACGTCGTATGCGACGTGTTTCAATTGTCTGATGAAAAATTGATCATTATCCGTAGTTTTACATCCTGCTTTTTCTAGCCAGGAGCTGATATCCTCAAATCGACCCTTGAGATCCTGGAGATCCTTTGTCACACCCACTATAGAGCTGTACTGCTTCATCATCAATGGAGCTAACTTGTTTGCCAAAATTTTCAAAATTGCAGACACAGCAGCACCTTCGATACTGGCCATCATTTATTTTGAAAGTGTCTCCTTGCCCAAAAATCCTGCAGACCAAATTGAACATGAGCTGCTACTTTTGAAACAAAAAAATGATCTGCACAAACTAGCTGTACTCTCAATAAATTATGGGTTATGCATGTTCCAAACTAACTGAATCCTATGGCACTTTTTCATGCATGATTGTTTCTTTGTTACTTTGCTAACATGATGTATGACTGGCACCATCTGATAGACCTATATGAAACAGTAGTTGATGATATTGATGTCTGACCTGGGAAAACAGGTAGACTGCTAGCCTGAAGCTGAGCTCTTTAGCCTTTTAGTCTTTGAGCTGCACAACTGTGGCCGCAAACAGTCTCGTCTAGCCTTCTTGTTCCTGTTATCACATGAAACAAGAAGCATTATATATACGAGGGGATTTCATACTTTGGAGTATGTAAAAGAGAAAGGTAACAGTGTTTAAGATTAACGTACCATAGCCTCGATTCACAAAGGAGCAGATGAGGATCTCGAACAGATGGCTGATTAGTTCCTCAAGATGAACATACCATAGCCTCTAGCTCGGACGAATCAACTCTAATTACGTTTATTTCCTACTTGTGATGTGTGACTTCTGAGTTCCTGGATTCAGTACCTAACAATAGGCAGGATAATAATACATTTTTATTTGCTGAAAACAGTTGCACTGAAAGCAGAAAGTGTGGATGTTGATGGTAATTGACGAACTTAACAGGAGTATGGATCGAGCAAGAAAAAAACAAAACAAAGGACTTGAGTAGTCTTTGGTTAGAACAAAACATATACTAGGATAGTAAGCTAGTTGCATGAGAGTAATTACTTTTTTAGTTACCCTCTGTCATGTAACTAACTAAGCCAGATTGCACTCGTCTTACTGGTCCTAGCTAAGTCGCAACAGGCTTAATAATCATAGTTGTAACCAGGGTATTGAAGCGGTTGCAATTGTGGTGTCAGGCCAATTGCAACTGAGCATATTCTCTAGTTGTAACTGGAATCGCTTTATTGGTCCTAGTTGCAACCGATTTAAAGATCCTAGTTGTAATTACGGCGGCAGTGAAGCGGTTGCAGTCACGCACGGGATCTGGCCAATTGCGACTGAGTATATTGCTTAGTTGTAATTGCAATCGCCTCGTCGGTCCTAGATGCAATGGTTTTAATGATCTAGTTGTAACTGGGACATTGAAATAGTTTGTAGTTGTGGATGAGAACAACTGCAACTGAACATCTTACTATTATTAATTGGAGATGAAAAGGATGCACGGCTTACGAAGCGCTCTAGAAAAAGAGAAAAAAGTCTAGAAAATTCCACAATAATCAGAAACATCTGGCCTTCTAATTATATCCATGATTATTAGTAGCCAAAGGTGACCCATCTCCCATCGCAATCAATCCATGCATCGATTCCTCATAGAGGATCATTTAAATTCTCTTTATATATTTTCCTTATTATTAACACACCTGCCACCACAGTCAATCCATGCATCGATTCCTCACAGAGGAACATTTAAGTTTTTTATTTTATTTTTACGTATTATTAAACCACCTCCCACCTCAATCAATTTATGCATCGATTGGAGGATCATTTATTTTTTTATTTTTTCTTATTATTAACCTATGTCCCACTGTATTCAACCTATAAATCCATACTTTTTGGAGGACCATTAAAAATCTTTTTTTCTATTTCTTCTTATTATTAACTTTCAATTAATCCATGCATTGATACATCTTGGAGGACCATTTAAAGTTTTACTTTTTTGTTGTGGTACAACATCTAGCCAGTAATATTAAAATAATTAGTGAAAATACTCAATAAACATAATACATAAAATACTTAGAAAGAACGAAAAACACAACAAAATAAATATTATACATACAATTTTATTAAATATAATAGACAACCAAACATTGAATCAAATGTTAGTTGTGGTTTATAGTTTTAGACCGATAGAGTAAGTATTAAATATTTTAAAAAACATATATCTATAGAAATAATTATTGCATTCATTCTATTTTTAAACAAATTCACAAACAACCCTATAAAATAGAACTTAAAGAAGCACAGTAAATTTATATATTCAAATTATCTATATTATAAGAGATGATTTAAGGTAACCCCTTTAATTGTATTTGAATTACCCACTTACAATATGAAATATTATTTAAAACAACCCTAAAATCTACATGTAATTTTTCACACATGTTTAATTTCTTTAATATAATCTTATAAAGTTAAATAGAAAACCATATTATATATTATAGTAAATAATCTACACACCCAATATATATAACTCTGCAATGTTAACTCTGTCCTTTAAAAGTAGTGCCGTTTAAAACAATTGCAAAATAAGAAATGTGGATTACCCCCTACGGTCTATGGCCATCAGGAAATCAAACTGTTATGATTTACCATTTGCTAAATTTGGTGTAGCCTGGTTCAATTTTTGTGTCCTCTTTTATTAGTATGCAAACAGGGCCTTTTGTGATAATTGTTATCTCAAGAACCCAGTCCAGTAGCTATATTGCCAATTTATATGCTGTGAATTGTAATTGCCTCCACATAAATAGTTCATGATATTATGCCTAAATGCGACTGTTATTTTTGTCTACAGGGTGCCAAATTGAATAGCTGCCGCAGGGCTTGCACGGGTCCTGGAGAAGCTTGGGATATATTGCGACGTTGAGCAGCAGTGAACGGAGGATCATTCAAGCACCACACTAAATTACGTGAATGCATGAAGATTACAATGGGAATATGGTAGGAGACTAGGTATCTAAGTTAGTGGCCGTAAAGCATGCAGGTAACTGTTAATGAATAGGTGCTGCGAGATGTAAATGAAATGTGGACTGTGAGAATAGGTTCTACCCTGATGTATAAATGAAATGTGGATTGTGATAATGACCTTGACCGCAAGAAAGCATATCTTTTCTCCAACTCAAATTAGCTGTTATTGGCCACTTTTGTTGACAGTTTTAGAAACCAGTTTGATTATCAATGATTCAATATTATGTACATTTTTTATTGTCTTGATACTTATATAGCATATGCATTGTCATATATTCAAATAATTTTCTTACATGTGCATGCCGCACGTGCATGACAACTAGTTAGAGTTTTACAATCCTGTTTAAAGATTTTCCGGTTGTGGGGCGGTGGACATGCAGAAGATAAGATGAGAGGCAATTTTACTGCTGCGGGAGGATTTTACGGTTGCGGGTGGTTGAATCTGTTGGATGGTGCGTTGAATAGTTATTCAACACCCCAGGAGCTAAATAGTGATACTATATATATATATATATAAAAGACGGATGATTCAAAGTTGCAAAAAAAGTCAACCGCGACAAATATTTAAATTCGGAGGGAGTAGAAAAAAAGGGCCCATGACACACCTCAATCAGTCCGCACATCAGGGATGTGCGAAATGGGGTGCCAGTCCTTCCCCTTTCCTTCCTCATAGCGCCTCGCCAGATCAGGACGCTTCTTGATCACCAATTTCTTCAGAGTGGTGAGGCATTTTATACCCTCTGGCAAGGATTTTATTCCCTGATAGTCAATGATCTCCAATTTCTTCAGAGCGGTGAAACCTTTTATGCCCTCTGGCAAGGATCCGATTCCTCCTAACCTAGAGATGCATAGCTTTTCAAGGGAGGCCAGGCTTTCCATCCCCTGCGGAAAGGATGTGATGAGTGGGCAGCTGTCGATGCATAGCTCTTTAAGGGACGTGAGCCGGCACATGGATTCGGGAAAGCAAGCCAGCCCATCCAACCCAGAAATGTGGAGTTTGCATAGAGCACAGAGATCTCCCAGCCATTCAGGCAGCTCATGAAGTGCATGACATGCATGAATCCTGAGATCCTCAAGTGATGTGAGATGCTGATGCTGCAGCGATTGGGGAAGGCTCTTTATTTTGGGCAGCCATTCAACATGTAGAGTTCGAAGAGAACAGAGCTCGCCCAAGCATTCCGGCACTGCTTAAGTCCGTCGCACATTCCTATCCGTAGCACCTGGAGGGATGTGAGTTGCCCCATTGCTTGAGGAAGGCTACTAAGGCGACAGCAGTTCAGAATGTTTAGCTCTTGTGGATATCGAAGCTCCCCTAGCGCATTATCAATGAGAAAAGTCTTCAATAATTCCCATGCTGTCATGTGTTGCACCACCTCCCACTCACGTCCGGTGTTTTGTAGGTGGCTATGATAGAAGTATGAATTGGACCTCTCGAAATGGAATTGGCTGTGGTAATTAGATTCTGTGATCCACTTCCCAGCACACTCGGAGAACTTCCAATGCTTCAGGTGACAAGACAAAGGTAGGAATGTCTTGATCTTCAATGTAAGACAATTTGATATATTCAGACATGTCAAGCAATTACCAACTCGGACCTGTCCCGAGTGAGGTGCACAATTGCTGCAGTTTCCTCCCTCTTCTCCATCAGACATGGTCCTCTCTGCTACCAACCACACTTCTTCCAATCTAGGTAGATCATCCATTAATTACTTCACCAGTGAAGGAAATGGGCCACAGCTTATGCTCTCAAGAGAAGGCATCTTGTGCAGCTCAAGCTCCTCCAGACAAGGAAGTTCCACAAGCCCTTGTAGATGCTTCAATCCTTGGAAATCAGATAGCTTCATCGCCCTCAAAAATTGGAAGCAAGCTTGCCCCTTTACTTCAGTACCAACAACCTGATTATGCATCCACCATGCATATTTCTCGCCTGAGTACCCACAAATTTCTAGCTCTTTAATCCCAGCTGGCGGTTCTAGGCCATCAAGTACAGCCTCCTCCAACGTAGTGTCCACCTTTTCATTAAAGAAAAACTCAGTGTTCACCTCACCTTTCTGATGCATCTTCCATTCTAGCTTCAACCTCTGTAAATTTGTCTTCTCTTTCAAGCATGCCTTATGTGCATCATCTTTCTCCAACACATGTGAAATACCTCTGATAATTAGACCTTCACTATTCCTACCTTCATTTGCGAGCTCTGATATTCCAGCAAACTTTTCACCGTTACCACAACAAATAAGGGCAACTTTTGTAGTTGACTGCTGAATTGTCCAATGCCTACAGGCATCCCTCTCAATTCTTCACAATCTTTCAGGTTCAAAACTTGAAGCCTCTCAAACTTGACAATGCCATCAGGCAGCTCTACCAGCTTCCTACAGCCTTCGAGGTTCAAAACTTAAAACTTCTCCAACTTGCTAGTGCCTTCAGGTAGATTTACCAGTTCCCCACAATTTTCCAAGTTCAAAACATGAAGCTTCTCCAAGTTGTTAATGTCTTTAGGTAGCTCTACCAGCTGCACACAATATTCTAGGTTCAAAACTTGAAGCTTATCCAAATTTCCGATGCCTTTGGGCAACTCTACCAGCCTATAACAATTACGTAGACTCAAACATTGTAGATTTCTCAATTTTGTTATAACTACAGGTAGCTCCTTAATCTTGGTATGATCTAGTTTAAGAACTCTTAGCTTTTTTATTTCTACCAATAGAATTTGGCAAGGCTGCAAGCTCCATGTACTGGCAAAGATAAATGCTTGAAAGCATATTACAGTCACCAATTGAATCTGGTAAAAACTTTAGCTTCATACACCATGATAGGTTCAGTGTTCTTAACTTTTGCAGCTTACCAATAGATTTGGGCAACTCGAGAAGGCTACTACATTCTAGATGCAGAGCTTGCAGGCTCCAAATATCTGACATAGTTTCAGGGAGTGATTCACATTGCAATCTTGACATCTCAAGATATTTCAAATGTTTTGTCTGAAATATGGCAGTGAGCACTGTTGTCGATAGATTATTGTTTGCAATGATACTGCACAAGTGCTTTGCATTCTTGGCCTTGTTGAATATTATATCATCACAATCACCACCATCAACATATATAGCACGTGCATTCTTGAAAAACATTCTAGGCAAAGGTTTTTTTGGCTGTTGAACTAAGGAAAAGTATCTGTGGTATTTTGTGGAACTGGTTGCATCCTTTGGCACATTAGTTGAAATTTGCTCATCCAAGATGAACTGGGCAAGATCATGCATCTCGCAACACACTCTCCCAAAATATTCCTTCACATCCTGGAGAAAAGAAACTTGCACAAGTGAATTGAAGCACTCGTCGCCAACATCCTCCAAGCAATTGTAACCATGAGTCAAACTAATCACATTGTGAGCAATCCATTGGTCAACCAATTGTTGTTTATCGAGCGGAAGGCCTTTAGGAAACAATGAACATATTGTGAAGCACCGTTTCAGATGGGATGGTAAATGGGAATAGCTCAACATCAAGCTTGCTAATACTCTATGCTCTTTATCCTCAGCATCTAGTAGATTACTGTCTCTCACGGCCTTCCATTGTTCTATATGTGTCTTGCCACGAAGGACATTTGCAAGAACTTTAATTGCAAGTGGAACCCCACCACATTTATTCACAATCTCTCTCCCAACTTCCAATAATTCAGAGTCCAAACCTTTTATGTCCTCACCAATGATCTGAGTGAACACAGTCCAGCTATCATCCTTAGACAAGGACAACAACTTCAACAGATCTGTTGATTCCACTGCTTCTGCAACATTTCTATTGCGACTTGTCAACAAAATACTACTTCCAGGTGCTCCTCTCTTTATATATAACATAAAATCTTCCCATTGACTTCGGCCCACAGTCCAGACATCATCTAATACAAGCAAATACCTCTTTCCAGTCAACGTATCTGCTATAGTTTGAATTATGTTCTGTATGGAATGATGTTCAGATTTTTGATAAGTAATGGCTTCAAACATCTTCATCATAAGCTCTTAGACATCAAATTCTTGAGGCACATGAACCCATATTCTTACTTCAAAATGATCCTTTACGGTGTTACCATCACCGAAAACAAGGTTAGACAAGGCAGTTTTCCTAGAGCCACCAAGCCCAATTATGGAGACTATCTTGATTATCTGTTGGTTATTTTTGTCCACTAGTTTAGATATTATTTCCTGCTTTTCTCGCTCACTTCCACATATTATTGATGCCACAGCAACATTTGGCACTGTTGGAATTGCCCTGGCAGTCCTGTTCATGTGTGGAACAGGATGACCTTCCGGCAAACTGTTTACTGTTGCACTGAAGTCAGTTCTTTGCTTCACTATTGCATCAAATCTCTTCTTTATAGCCTTGATCTTGAGGGCTGCCTTGAATTGAAACAGATATGATTTTGGTTTTGTGCAGAGACATTTTGACACAATATTGTTGGCAACTTCAGCTTCGTGCTTCTCAGCCTCTAGATGGAACTCATCAACAATATCATCAACGTCGTATGCGACGTGTTTCAATTGTCTGATGAAAAATTGATCATTATCCGTAGTTTTACATCCTGCTTTTTCTAGCCAGGAGCTGATATCCTCAAATCGACCCTTGAGATCCTGGAGATCCTTTGTCACACCCACTATAGAGCTGTACTGCTTCATCATCAATGGAGCTAACTTGTTTGCCAAAATTTTCAAAATTGCAGACACAGCAGCACCTTCGATACTGGCCATCATTTATTTTGAAAGTGTCTCCTTGCCCAAAAATCCTGCAGACCAAATTGAACATGAGCTGCTACTTTTGAAACAAAAAAATGATCTGCACAAACTAGCTGTACTCTCAATAAATTATGGGTTATGCATGTTCCAAACTAACTGAATCCTATGGCACTTTTTCATGCATGATTGTTTCTTTGTTACTTTGCTAACATGATGTATGACTGGCACCATCTGATAGACCTATATGAAACAGTAGTTGATGATATTGATGTCTGACCTGGGAAAACAGGTAGACTGCTAGCCTGAAGCTGAGCTCTTTAGCCTTTTAGTCTTTGAGCTGCACAACTGTGGCCGCAAACAGTCTCGTCTAGCCTTCTTGTTCCTGTTATCACATGAAACAAGAAGCATTATATATACGAGGGGATTTCATACTTTGGAGTATGTAAAAGAGAAAGGTAACAGTGTTTAAGATTAACGTACCATAGCCTCGATTCACAAAGGAGCAGATGAGGATCTCGAACAGATGGCTGATTAGTTCCTCAAGATGAACATACCATAGCCTCTAGCTCGGACGAATCAACTCTAATTACGTTTATTTCCTACTTGTGATGTGTGACTTCTGAGTTCCTGGATTCAGTACCTAACAATAGGCAGGATAATAATACATTTTTATTTGCTGAAAACAGTTGCACTGAAAGCAGAAAGTGTGGATGTTGATGGTAATTGACGAACTTAACAGGAGTATGGATCGAGCAAGAAAAAAACAAAACAAAGGACTTGAGTAGTCTTTGGTTAGAACAAAACATATACTAGGATAGTAAGCTAGTTGCATGAGAGTAATTACTTTTTTAGTTACCCTCTGTCATGTAACTAACTAAGCCAGATTGCACTCGTCTTACTGGTCCTAGCTAAGTCGCAACAGGCTTAATAATCATAGTTGTAACCAGGGTATTGAAGCGGTTGCAATTGTGGTGTCAGGCCAATTGCAACTGAGCATATTCTCTAGTTGTAACTGGAATCGCTTTATTGGTCCTAGTTGCAACCGATTTAAAGATCCTAGTTGTAATTACGGCGGCAGTGAAGCGGTTGCAGTCACGCACGGGATCTGGCCAATTGCGACTGAGTATATTGCTTAGTTGTAATTGCAATCGCCTCGTCGGTCCTAGATGCAACGGTTTTAATGATCTAGTTGTAACTGGGACATTGAAATAGTTTGTAGTTGTGGATGAGAACAACTGCAACTGAACATCTTACTATTATTAATTGGAGATGAAAAGGATGCACGGCTTACGAAGCGCTCTAGAAAAAGAGAAAAAAGTCTAGAAAATTCCACAATAATCAGAAACATCTGGCCTTCTAATTATATCCATGATTATTAGTAGCCAAAGGTGACCCATCTCCCATCGCAATCAATCCATGCATCGATTCCTCATAGAGGATCATTTAAATTCTCTTTATATATTTTCCTTATTATTAACACACCTGCCACCACAGTCAATCCATGCATCGATTCCTCACAGAGGAACATTTAAGTTTTTTATTTTATTTTTACGTATTATTAAACCACCTCCCACCTCAATCAATTTATGCATCGATTGGAGGATCATTTATTTTTTTATTTTTTCTTATTATTAACCTATGTCCCACTGTATTCAACCTATAAATCCATACTTTTTGGAGGACCATTAAAAATCTTTTTTTCTATTTCTTCTTATTATTAACTTTCAATTAATCCATGCATTGATACATCTTGGAGGACCATTTAAAGTTTTACTTTTTTGTTGTGGTACAACATCTAGCCAGTAATATTAAAATAATTAGTGAAAATACTCAATAAACATAATACATAAAATACTTAGAAAGAACGAAAAACACAACAAAATAAATATTATACATACAATTTTATTAAATATAATAGACAACCAAACATTGAATCAAATGTTAGTTGTGGTTTATAGTTTTAGACCGATAGAGTAAGTATTAAATATTTTAAAAAACATATATCTATAGAAATAATTATTGCATTCATTCTATTTTTAAACAAATTCACAAACAACCCTATAAAATAGAACTTAAAGAAGCACAGTAAATTTATATATTCAAATTATCTATATTATAAGAGATGATTTAAGGTAACCCCTTTAATTGTATTTGAATTACCCACTTACAATATGAAATATTATTTAAAACAACCCTAAAATCTACATGTAATTTTTCACACATGTTTAATTTCTTTAATATAATCTTATAAAGTTAAATAGAAAACCATATTATATATTATAGTAAATAATCTACACACCCAATATATATAACTCTGCAATGTTAACTCTGTCCTTTAAAAGTAGTGCCGTTTAAAACAATTGCAAAATAAGAAATGTGGATTACCCCCTACGGTCTATGGCCATCAGGAAATCAAACTGTTATGATTTACCATTTGCTAAATTTGGTGTAGCCTGGTTCAATTTTTGTGTCCTCTTTTATTAGTATGCAAACAGGGCCTTTTGTGATAATTGTTATCTCAAGAACCCAGTCCAGTAGCTATATTGCCAATTTATATGCTGTGAATTGTAATTGCCTCCACATAAATAGTTCATGATATTATGCCTAAATGCGACTGTTATTTTTGTCTACAGGGTGCCAAATTGAATAGCTGCCGCAGGGCTTGCACGGGTCCTGGAGAAGCTTGGGATATATTGCGACGTTGAGCAGCAGTGAACGGAGGATCATTCAAGCACCACACTAAATTACGTGAATGCATGAAGATTACAATGGGAATATGGTAGGAGACTAGGTATCTAAGTTAGTGGCCGTAAAGCATGCAGGTAACTGTTAATGAATAGGTGCTGCGAGATGTAAATGAAATGTGGACTGTGAGAATAGGTTCTACCCTGATGTATAAATGAAATGTGGATTGTGATAATGACCTTGACCGCAAGAAAGCATATCTTTTCTCCAACTCAAATTAGCTGTTATTGGCCACTTTTGTTGACAGTTTTAGAAACCAGTTTGATTATCAATGATTCAATATTATGTACATTTTTTATTGTCTTGATACTTATATAGCATATGCATTGTCATATATTCAAATAATTTTCTTACATGTGCATGCCGCACGTGCATGACAACTAGTTAGAGTTTTACAATACTGTTTAAAGATTTTCCGGTTGTGGGGCGGTGGACATGCAGAAGATAAGATGAGAGGCAATTTTACTGCTGCGGGAGGATTTTACGGTTGCGGGTGGTTGAATCTGTTGGATGGTGCGTTGAATAGTTATTCAACACCCCAGGAGCTAAATAGTGATACTATATATATATATATAAAAGACGGATGATTCAAAGTTGCAAAAAAAGTCAACCGCGACAAATATTTAAATTCGGAGGGAGTAGAAAAAAAGGGCCCATGACACACCTCAATCAGTCCGCACATCAGGGATGTGCGAAATGGGGTGCCAGTCCTTCCCCTTTCCTTCCTCATAGCGCCTCGCCAGATCAGGACGCTTCTTGATCACCAATTTCTTCAGAGTGGTGAGGCATTTTATACCCTCTGGCAAGGATTTTATTCCCTGATAGTCAATGATCTCCAATTTCTTCAGAGCGGTGAAACCTTTTATGCCCTCTGGCAAGGATCCGATTCCTCCTAACCTAGAGATGCATAGCTTTTCAAGGGAGGCCAGGCTTTCCATCCCCTGCGGAAAGGATGTGATGAGTGGGCAGCTGTCGATGCATAGCTCTTTAAGGGACGTGAGCCGGCACATGGATTCGGGAAAGCAAGCCAGCCCATCCAACCCAGAAATGTGGAGTTTGCATAGAGCACAGAGATCTCCCAGCCATTCAGGCAGCTCATGAAGTGCATGACATGCATGAATCCTGAGATCCTCAAGTGATGTGAGATGCTGATGCTGCAGCGATTGGGGAAGGCTCTTTATTTTGGGCAGCCATTCAACATGTAGAGTTCGAAGAGAACAGAGCTCGCCCAAGCATTCCGGCACTGCTTAAGTCCGTCGCACATTCCTATCCGTAGCACCTGGAGGGATGTGAGTTGCCCCATTGCTTGAGGAAGGCTACTAAGGCGACATCAGTTCAGAATGTTTAGCTCTTGTGGATATCGAAGCTCCCCTAGCGCATTATCAATGAGAAAAGTCTTCAATAATTCCCATGCTGTCATGTGTTGCACCACCTCCCACTCACGTCCGGTGTTTTGTAGGTGGCTATGATAGAAGTATGAATTGGACCTCTCGAAATGGAATTGGCTGTGGTAATTAGATTCTGTGATCCACTTCCCAGCACACTCGGAGAACTTCCAATGCTTCAGGTGACAAGACAAAGGTAGGAATGTCTTGATCTTCAATGTAAGACAATTTGATATATTCAGACATGTCAAGCAATTACCAACTCGGACCTGTCCCGAGTGAGGTGCACAATTGCTGCAGTTTCCTCCCTCTTCTCCATCAGACATGGTCCTCTCTGCTACCAACCACACTTCTTCCAATCTAGGTAGATCATCCATTAATTACTTCACCAGTGAAGGAAATGGGCCACAGCTTATGCTCTCAAGAGAAGGCATCTTGTGCAGCTCAAGCTCCTCCAGACAAGGAAGTTCCACAAGCCCTTGTAGATGCTTCAATCCTTGGAAATCAGATAGCTTCATCGCCCTCAAAAATTGGAAGCAAGCTTGCCCCTTTACTTCAGTACCAACAACCTGATTATGCATCCACCATGCATATTTCTCGCCTGAGTACCCACAAATTTCTAGCTCTTTAATCCCAGCTGGCGGTTCTAGGCCATCAAGTACAGCCTCCTCCAACGTAGTGTCCACCTTTTCATTAAAGAAAAACTCAGTGTTCACCTCACCTTTCTGATGCATCTTCCATTCTAGCTTCAACCTCTGTAAATTTGTCTTCTCTTTCAAGCATGCCTTATGTGCATCATCTTTCTCCAACACATGTGAAATACCTCTGATAATTAGACCTTCACTATTCCTACCTTCATTTGCGAGCTCTGATATTCCAGCAAACTTTTCACCGTTACCACAACAAATAAGGGCAACTTTTGTAGTTGACTGCTGAATTGTCCAATGCCTACAGGCATCCCTCTCAATTCTTCACAATCTTTCAGGTTCAAAACTTGAAGCCTCTCAAACTTGACAATGCCATCAGGCAGCTCTACCAGCTTCCTACAGCCTTCGAGGTTCAAAACTTAAAACTTCTCCAACTTGCTAGTGCCTTCAGGTAGATTTACCAGTTCCCCACAATTTTCCAAGTTCAAAACATGAAGCTTCTCCAAGTTGTTAATGTCTTTAGGTAGCTCTACCAGCTGCACACAATATTCTAGGTTCAAAACTTGAAGCTTATCCAAATTTCCGATGCCTTTGGGCAACTCTACCAGCCTATAACAATTACGTAGACTCAAACATTGTAGATTTCTCAATTTTGTTATAACTACAGGTAGCTCCTTAATCTTGGTATGATCTAGTTTAAGAACTCTTAGCTTTTTTATTTCTACCAATAGAATTTGGCAAGGCTGCAAGCTCCATGTACTGGCAAAGATAAATGCTTGAAAGCATATTACAGTCACCAATTGAATCTGGTAAAAACTTTAGCTTCATACACCATGATAGGTTCAGTGTTCTTAACTTTTGCAGCTTACCAATAGATTTGGGCAACTCGAGAAGGCTACTACATTCTAGATGCAGAGCTTGCAGGCTCCAAATATCTGACATAGTTTCAGGGAGTGATTCACATTGCAATCTTGACATCTCAAGATATTTCAAATGTTTTGTCTGAAATATGGCAGTGAGCACTGTTGTCGATAGATTATTGTTTGCAATGATACTGCACAAGTGCTTTGCATTCTTGGCCTTGTTGAATATTATATCATCACAATCACCACCATCAACATATATAGCACGTGCATTCTTGAAAAACATTCTAGGCAAAGGTTTTTTTGGCTGTTGAACTAAGGAAAAGTATCTGTGGTATTTTGTGGAACTGGTTGCATCCTTTGGCACATTAGTTGAAATTTGCTCATCCAAGATGAATTGGGCAAGATCATGCATCTCGCAACACACTCTCCCAAAATATTCCTTCACATCCTGGAGAAAAGAAACTTGCACAAGTGAATTGAAGCACTCGTCGCCAACATCCTCCAAGCAATTGTAACCATGAGTCAAACTAATCACATTGTGAGCAATCCATTGGTCAACCAATTGTTGTTTATCGAGCGGAAGGCCTTTAGGAAACAATGAACATATTGTGAAGCACCGTTTCAGATGGGATGGTAAATGGGAATAGCTCAACATCAAGCTTGCTAATACTCTATGCTCTTTATCCTCAGCATCTAGTAGATTACTGTCTCTCACGGCCTTCCATTGTTCTATATGTGTCTTGCCACGAAGGACATTTGCAAGAACTTTAATTGCAAGTGGAACCCCACCACATTTATTCACAATCTCTCTCCCAACTTCCAATAATTCAGAGTCCAAACCTTTTATGTCCTCACCAATGATCTGAGTGAACACAGTCCAGCTATCATCCTTAGACAAGGACAACAACTTCAACAGATCTGTTGATTCCACTGCTTCTGCAACATTTCTATTGCGACTTGTCAACAAAATACTACTTCCAGGTGCTCCTCTCTTTATATATAACATAAAATCTTCCCATTGACTTCGGCCCACAGTCCAGACATCATCTAATACAAGCAAATACCTCTTTCCAGTCAACGTATCTGCTATAGTTTGAATTATGTTCTGTATGGAATGATGTTCAGATTTTTGATAAGTAATGGCTTCAAACATCTTCATCATAAGCTCTTAGACATCAAATTCTTGAGGCACATGAACCCATATTCTTACTTCAAAATGATCCTTTACGGTGTTACCATCACCGAAAACAAGGTTAGACAAGGCAGTTTTCCTAGAGCCACCAAGCCCAATTATGGAGACTATCTTGATTATCTGTTGGTTATTTTTGTCCACTAGTTTAGATATTATTTCCTGCTTTTCTCGCTCACTTCCACATATTATTGATGCCACAGCAACATTTGGCACTGTTGGAATTGCCCTGGCAGTCCTGTTCATGTGTGGAACAGGATGACCTTCCGGCAAACTGTTTACTGTTGCACTGAAGTCAGTTCTTTGCTTCACTATTGCATCAAATCTCTTCTTTATAGCCTTGATCTTGAGGGCTGCCTTGAATTGAAACAGATATGATTTTGGTTTTGTGCAGAGACATTTTGACACAATATTGTTGGCAACTTCAGCTTCGTGCTTCTCAGCCTCTAGATGGAACTCATCAACAATATCATCAACGTCGTATGCGACGTGTTTCAATTGTCTGATGAAAAATTGATCATTATCCGTAGTTTTACATCCTGCTTTTTCTAGCCAGGAGCTGATATCCTCAAATCGACCCTTGAGATCCTGGAGATCCTTTGTCACACCCACTATAGAGCTGTACTGCTTCATCATCAATGGAGCTAACTTGTTTGCCAAAATTTTCAAAATTGCAGACACAGCAGCACCTTCGATACTGGCCATCATTTATTTTGAAAGTGTCTCCTTGCCCAAAAATCCTGCAGACCAAATTGAACATGAGCTGCTACTTTTGAAACAAAAAAATGATCTGCACAAACTAGCTGTACTCTCAATAAATTATGGGTTATGCATGTTCCAAACTAACTGAATCCTATGGCACTTTTTCATGCATGATTGTTTCTTTGTTACTTTGCTAACATGATGTATGACTGGCACCATCTGATAGACCTATATGAAACAGTAGTTGATGATATTGATGTCTGACCTGGGAAAACAGGTAGACTGCTAGCCTGAAGCTGAGCTCTTTAGCCTTTTAGTCTTTGAGCTGCACAACTGTGGCCGCAAACAGTCTCGTCTAGCCTTCTTGTTCCTGTTATCACATGAAACAAGAAGCATTATATATACGAGGGGATTTCATACTTTGGAGTATGTAAAAGAGAAAGGTAACAGTGTTTAAGATTAACGTACCATAGCCTCGATTCACAAAGGAGCAGATGAGGATCTCGAACAGATGGCTGATTAGTTCCTCAAGATGAACATACCATAGCCTCTAGCTCGGACGAATCAACTCTAATTACGTTTATTTCCTACTTGTGATGTGTGACTTCTGAGTTCCTGGATTCAGTACCTAACAATAGGCAGGATAATAATACATTTTTATTTGCTGAAAACAGTTGCACTGAAAGCAGAAAGTGTGGATGTTGATGGTAATTGACGAACTTAACAGGAGTATGGATCGAGCAAGAAAAAAACAAAACAAAGGACTTGAGTAGTCTTTGGTTAGAACAAAACATATACTAGGATAGTAAGCTAGTTGCATGAGAGTAATTACTTTTTTAGTTACCCTCTGTCATGTAACTAACTAAGCCAGATTGCACTCGTCTTACTGGTCCTAGCTAAGTCGCAACAGGCTTAATAATCATAGTTGTAACCAGGGTATTGAAGCGGTTGCAATTGTGGTGTCAGGCCAATTGCAACTGAGCATATTCTCTAGTTGTAACTGGAATCGCTTTATTGGTCCTAGTTGCAACCGATTTAAAGATCCTAGTTGTAATTACGGCGGCAGTGAAGCGGTTGCAGTCACGCACGGGATCTGGCCAATTGCGACTGAGTATATTGCTTAGTTGTAATTGCAATCGCCTCGTCGGTCCTAGATGCAACGGTTTTAATGATCTAGTTGTAACTGGGACATTGAAATAGTTTGTAGTTGTGGATGAGAACAACTGCAACTGAACATCTTACTATTATTAATTGGAGATGAAAAGGATGCACGGCTTACGAAGCGCTCTAGAAAAAGAGAAAAAAGTCTAGAAAATTCCACAATAATCAGAAACATCTGGCCTTCTAATTATATCCATGATTATTAGTAGCCAAAGGTGACCCATCTCCCATCGCAATCAATCCATGCATCGATTCCTCATAGAGGATCATTTAAATTCTCTTTATATATTTTCCTTATTATTAACACACCTGCCACCACAGTCAATCCATGCATCGATTCCTCACAGAGGAACATTTAAGTTTTTTATTTTATTTTTACGTATTATTAAACCACCTCCCACCTCAATCAATTTATGCATCGATTGGAGGATCATTTATTTTTTTATTTTTTCTTATTATTAACCTATGTCCCACTGTATTCAACCTATAAATCCATACTTTTTGGAGGACCATTAAAAATCTTTTTTTCTATTTCTTCTTATTATTAACTTTCAATTAATCCATGCATTGATACATCTTGGAGGACCATTTAAAGTTTTACTTTTTTGTTGTGGTACAACATCTAGCCAGTAATATTAAAATAATTAGTGAAAATACTCAATAAACATAATACATAAAATACTTAGAAAGAACGAAAAACACAACAAAATAAATATTATACATACAATTTTATTAAATATAATAGACAACCAAACATTGAATCAAATGTTAGTTGTGGTTTATAGTTTTAGACCGATAGAGTAAGTATTAAATATTTTAAAAAACATATATCTATAGAAATAATTATTGCATTCATTCTATTTTTAAACAAATTCACAAACAACCCTATAAAATAGAACTTAAAGAAGCACAGTAAATTTATATATTCAAATTATCTATATTATAAGAGATGATTTAAGGTAACCCCTTTAATTGTATTTGAATTACCCACTTACAATATGAAATATTATTTAAAACAACCCTAAAATCTACATGTAATTTTTCACACATGTTTAATTTCTTTAATATAATCTTATAAAGTTAAATAGAAAACCATATTATATATTATAGTAAATAATCTACACACCCAATATATTCATATAAATTAGACATCTATGTCATTTTAAAATTAAAAAACTACATCTACATTTACTAGTATTAGCTATTATTAGAAAATAGATAAATAGAAAGTAACTAAATTAACAAAAGTTTAAAAGGAAATCTGGATTCGTACATCACCACAACAAGGATAAAAAAGTAGATGACATATTTAAACATAGATTTCAAGGTACTCCCTATGTTCCATGATAATTTATGTTTTAGAAATTCTCATACAGTTTAATTTAGTAAGGTTGAGTTAAGGCACATGTGTCCCCTTATTGACGTGTTACCTATGTTGATCACTTTCCTTATGTTATTAATCTCCTAACTTTTAGTTCCTATGGACAAATTTTAAATCGTAAAATAATATGTTAAGGACACATTTTGAAGGGTGAGAAACTATCAACGTAGATGATAAAAGTTATATAATTAATTATTAGTTTATCACAATCAATATAGAATACAAACTAAGAAAGCATTATTACAGTTAGAAAATGTGAGCGCGTGGACAGATGACAGAGAAAGAAAAAAACAAATATAAGTATTTTTATTAGTTGTATGTATTAAATTTATCCACAACCACCTAATTAATGTTTATATTTGTTATAGTTCTAGCCCGTGGAGGAGCACGGGTTGGTGGACTAGTATTGCCTAATTTTAAGTGAGTTACTTGCAACTATATGCACAGAAGAAATATAGACTAGTTGTAGCTAGCATACATGGGTCACACGATTTTCTGCCTATCTTTTTATGGCTGCAATAGGAGATTAAAAACTTGGCAAGTCTGTTTGTTTAGCTTGTACGCAAAACGTAATTATTGCAACAGGCTGCCATGCAATAAGCACATGGGACCGATAAACGCATGCTGCGTGCGTCGCGCTTTGTGTTGCAGAGACAGACGTGCGTCCATGGGGACAGATGCTGGTCGGCTGGTGTTTTGCAGAGATGCGTGGTCAGCAGCAACAGAATCAGATGCGTGTACGCGCATTTTCTCATGCATATGTACATATGTATGTATGAGGAGATTTAGGACTTTTGAGCATGTCAAATAGAAAAGTAATGGTGTTTAAGATTAACATACCGTAGCTTCAACTCACAAAGCAATTGAATAGGATCTTGTGCTGTAATTATGATTTATGCCTTTTGAGCTTTCAGCCTTCCGTAGATGAGAATTGGGAGAACGATGTGGTCGATTAGTCTCTGAAGATAAATAGCCTCTAGCTTAGAAGAACCAAGCATTATCACGTAAGTTTCCTACTTGTGATGTATGACTTGTGAGTATCCTGCCTTCAGTACCTGACAATAGCCACCAGATCAATAATCATCAGTATTTGTTTGCTGAAAATAGTTGCATTCAGAGCAGAAGGTGTCAATGTTGATTGTAAATCGATGAACCTCAATGGAGTATGGAGCAAGAAAAACTAAACAGAGGACTTGAGCTGTCCTTGGTTAGAACAGAAGATGTACCAGCTGAGCTCAAACGTATTCGTCCTCTCCTCTGGCTACGTATTGTACTTATGATATATGACTTCTGAGTTTCCTGCCCCTAGTACCTGATAATGGGCAGAACAATCACCAGTTTTGTTTGCTCAAAACAGTTGCAGCGAAAGCAGAATGTGTATATTCATTGATCGTGGGAGAAGAAATCGACCAACTTTGCTGGAGAAAGAAAAAATGAACAGAGGACTTGAGATGTCATTGATTAAAACAGATAAAACATGTACCAGGAGCTCAGATCTGCTGCTTCTGGCTGTGCCACCTGCAATCGCCAGATGTATTCCTCCAATATGGATATACTCTTATATATGTACTGTCTTTGGATCTTAAGAAAACCCAAGCATGTGTTTAACGTCTATATATATTTTAATCGAACCAAGCAACATAGGTGTACGTTTACAACGTACGAAATTCAAGTTTTTTAAACATATGTTTTTATAAGCACATGTATTTGTACCAGTCAAATAATGTAAGTTTGTTACGAGATCAATAGTCTATTATCTCAAGATGTGCCACGGAATGTTTTGTGAAAATTTAATTTGTAGATGGCTCGTCGGTGGATATATACCATGAAAAGGACGGAGAGGGCTTTCCGTGTTGAATTGGATAAATTCATTGATGTTGCGAAGATGGATGCGAGGATCAAGGGGGTTTCCGGTATATGTTGCCCTTATAGGAAGTGTAAAAATCTGAAGGTCTGGGCAGACGCAGTCACCATCAGGTCACACGTGATCATTGAAGGATTTGTTGATGACTACTCCACTTGGATCCATCATGGAGAGCATGACACTCCTTCGGAACTACCAGTAACCGATCAAGGAACATACGGGTTTATAGGATGTGGAGATGCGGATGATAGTGAAACATTCTTGGATGCCGACCTTCACATGACGTGTTCTCATGTTGATGGAAATGATGACGGCGGTGGTGGATACATAAGCATACCTTCGGGGAGTTTAGAAGGCCAATATGGTGATGATGATAATGATGCAGATGACCTGGAACAAATGCTGAAGCACTTTAAGGCGGATGTCCTTATTGGGAGCGCGAAAGGGTTAGAGCATTTCAAGGTGGTAGAGGATGCAGCACACCATAGCATGTACGAGAAAGGGGGTGTCCAACTCATTGGTCTGAGCTACGGTTTGTACTCGAGCTGTTGATTCTGAAGGCCAAGTACGGATGGTCTGACTCTAGCTTCAACGATCTGATGAAACTCTTATCCTGGTTGCTTCCGAAGCCTAACTTTGTGCCTGAGAACATGTACCAGGCAAAGAAGATTATTAGCCCATTCACAATGGGAATTGAGAGAATACATGCCTGCCCGAACTACAGGATACTATATCGAGGGGAAACATTTGGGAAACTAGAGAAATGTCCAACATGTGGCACTAGTCGTTACAAGCAGAATGACATTTACAAGGACGACGATCAAGCATCCTCCAAAAGGAAGAAGAGGAAGAAAAAGGGTGTGCCTGAACCTTCCGAAGAAGATACATGCTTAGGCATAGACGAGAACAAGAGGAAATTCCCCAAATTGGTTATGTGGTACCTCAATCCAATCGACCGCTTAAGGCGTATGTTTGCAAACCCTCGAGAAGGAAAGCTGATGTGTTGGTGGCATGAAGAGCGGATTCAAAGGAAAGACGGGATGTTTAGTATGGCTGGATGGCACGATGTTTGTGTACCTGGATGGTTCAAAAAAAATTTGTGTATCTGAAGTACCGCCGGTTCCTTGTTGAAAGGCACAAATACCGCAGGAAGGTGTTCTACGCCCTCTTTGATGGTAAGGCAGAGTCAGGTTCAATACCAATAAGAAGACACAACAACAAATATGTTTTTGATATGGTAAGGAAGATTAACGTCAGCTATGGCAAGAAGATCAAGATAATTAAAGCCCCTATAGAGGGCGTGCCTTTCAAGAAGATGTCAATGTTCTTTAAGTATTTGCCATACTGGAAGGACTTGGAGGTTCCACATGCCGTCGATGCTATGCACATAAAGAAGAACGTGTTCGATAGCACTATCTATTGTTGATGGATGTAAAAGGCAAGACAAAGGATGGCTTGAGGTCACATTGGGACCTGGTAAACATGGGAATAAGAAGTGACCTCCACCTCGTGGAACATGCGAATGGGAAAATTATGCTGCCAGCCGCTAGCTACAACCTGACATTAGGAGAGAAAAGGGAACTTTGCCTATGTCTACGTCGTCTAAAAGTGCCAACCGGGCTGTCATCTAAAATAAAGAAGCTAGTATCCATGAAAGATTTATCGCTAAGCGGATACAACGCTCACGATTGCCACATGATGCTAACGGTATTCCTCGCGGTTGCTATAAGGGTTGCCATGCCTGCATTTGTGCGTATGGTAATAACTCAGATGGTCTACTTCTTCAGCAAAATCTCGCAAAAGGAAATTCGTTTAGATGAATTGGATTCACTGCAATAGTTCTGCACGGAGACTATGGCCTAGCTAGAGATGCGTTTTCCTCCATCACTTTTTCAACATAATGCGACACCTCATGGTACATATGGTCGACCAGATCCGTGCACTTGGTCATACCTACTTACATGAAATGTGAGCATACGAGCGTTTCATGGCGACTCTAAACCGCTATGTTCTCAGTTGTGCTTGTCCTGAGGGGTTCATGATAGAGGCCTACTGCACCAAAGAGATTGTAGAATGCTATCAGGATTACTTGGTGGACAAGAAAGGTATTGGCGTGATTACATCTCATCACACGGGGAAGTTAGAAGGGAAAGGAACGAGGGGGAGGAAAACATTTGTTGATAGGGCATACCATAAAGTGGCAAGTGCTCATTTCAGTGTCCTACACCAGTTGGAGATTATGTCTCCGTTCATCGAGCAGCCCCTTAATATTGTTCGCGCAGAAAGCAACAGCCGATCAGAGGCTTGGGTCATGAAGGAGCACAAACAACGATTCACCACCTGGCTCATGGACCAAAACATAGAGGAGGGAACAACTGTTGAGGGAGTCACATTGAAACGGCTGGCTTTGGGTCCTTTTGCACAGGTCAGGACATGGCAGGCATATGATATTAATGGGTATACATTCTACACATCTGCCAAGGATAAGAAAAGTGTCTGCCAAAACAGTGGAGTTTGGATAGACGATGACACAACGGGAAACAAGGTCATATTTTGGCCTTATAGAGGACATATGGGAGCTTGACTATGGAAGGACCATACAGATTCCTGTGTTTAGGTGCCAATGGGTCAAACACCCACAAGGTGTAGAGGTGGACAACTACGGCCTGACGATTGTTGACCTGGCCAAAGTTGGCTACAAAGATGACCCTTGGGTACTCGCCAAATGAGTTGCACAGGTTGTATATGTCCTCGACCCAAGCCAGAAGAACGAGAAGCACATAGTTGCCTCGGACAAACAGACTATTATCGGGGTTCATGGTGTGAACGATGTGGAGGCCTTCAATGACTATGATGACATGCAGGTCTCCACAGATCTACCAACCAAGATCAAGATTGTAGAAGCAAGCATAAAGGATGTTAAACCATGGTCACGGCTCGATGGAGAGCCAAGATTTGTAACCGCCTAATGCACTACTGTTATTTAATTTCACATTGTAACCTTTGCACGTCAAATATTTTGAGTTTGATCAAAATTTGTCTTCTGTTGTTCAAAAACAAGTAAATATTAAAGGAGTAAATATAAAAAAAAGGATATAACAAGTCAATATAAGATAATTATGTATAAAAGAAGTAAATAAAAGACAATATAAAACAAGAAAATATGAAAAGGAGTAAATATAAAATAAGGGATATAACAAGTAAATATAAGATAATTATGTATAAAAGAAGTAAATAAAAGATTATATAAAACAAGAAAATATGAATAAGTAAATTATAAATTATAAATAAGTTAGCAGCAGCAGTTGACGCTATCCACCGCGGCTGCTAAGTGTGACTAAGCAGCAGCGGTTGGAAAGTCCACCACTGCTGCTATAACTGTGGGCGGCCCGCCCCACTCCACTTATCAGCAGCGGTGGACAATTTATCCACCGCTGCTGCTATATGTTAGCAGCAGCGGTGGATTACGTTCACCGATTCTGATAGTGTCCCATATTTTTTTCAACATCGATTTCAGTTTTTAAACAGTGTTCTTGTGACCCTCCACCGAAAGTTGTTTTGGTTTTTTTGCTCCTCTTGGGCCTATAAATACCCTCCAGTGCCCCCCACCTCTTGCCAAGCTACATCAGTAGAAACAATGTCTCACATATTCTTCTCCTCCTTCCTTGCCTTTCTGCTTATTGGGATAGGTTTCATGTAATGCAAACTCCAAGTTGTGGAAAAATCCTAATCTCTCGCCGGATGCAACTATTCCGGTGGGAGTTCCAGGTTGTGGAAAAATCCTAATGGATTTATTCCATAACCAGTTGCCTTGCAGCTACCCTACCCTCCTTTATAGAACTTGCAGGTGGTGTACATCTCAGCTAATATGAGTCCTACCCACCGGCAGAGAAAATACTTGCTGAGGTGTACACCACCTGCAAGTTCTACAAAGACGGTTGCAAATCCATCAAGTTAGTGGATAAATTGTGTGTACGTTGACATTTTTTTTATCATTGTGGAGAAAATGCTTGCTGAGATGTAAGTTGTTAGCTTTTATGTATCATTATTTCAGTTTTTATGTTTTATTATTTCTTGTTGTGTTCAGCTCACATTGAGATGACTATAACATGAGTGCATGTCAAATGTGTTCTTGTTGTTTAAGGTATGATATTGCAAGAATATATAAAAGTAGAGGGGTAAATAGAAGAACTAAATATAAAAGAAATAAACAGAAGTAAAGGAGTAAATAGAAGAATTAAATATAGAAGAAATGTATTCTTGTTGCAGGTTGGAGAAATGTATTATAGAATAAATATAATAAGTATAAGGCACTTAGCAGCAACGGTTGGAAAAATTCACCGCTGCTGGTAAGTGAGGGTGGCCGGACCCACTCCATTAGCAGCAGCGGTGGACACCGAATATTTTATGAATTTAATTGAATTTTTATAATTTAGTGCAGAAATAAATTAACAATACACAAATAGCCTCAGAAAATCAAGATATTTGGCGGAGGGGCAACATATGTCCACGAGCATCCTCAAAAAAGTTTGGACAAGAAACGCTACATGTTGCCGGTGTTTCCTTCAACTCATCGTGTGTGTTACACGCGAAGTCACTTTTGCCATCCCTAGTTCACTTCAATATTTTCAACAAGATCCATAGTTCACTTCATCCTCTTCATGTGGGGGTTTGAGGTTCGCTTCGTATAGCATGTTTATTGAACTAGGTAATTTATTTGCATTTTTTGGTCAACACTACAATATTTATGAATTTAATTGCATTTTGTTGATTTACTGCAAAAAGAAATTAATAATAACCAAATAGCCTTAGGAAATCAAGATATTTGGTGGAGGGGTAAAATATGTCCATGTGGCATCCTCAAAAAAGTTTGGACATAAAAATCCACAAGTTGTCGGTGTTTTTTTCATATGGCTTCCACTCGCCACGTGGATCACTTGTAAAGTTAGCCTCATCGTCTAAGTTTCAACGTGATCCATAGTTCACTTTATCTTTTTTATGTGGGGGCTTGAGATTACCTTAGTATTGCATATTTATTGAACTAGATAACTTATTTGCATTTTTTGGTCACACTACAATATTTTATGAATTTAATTGCATTTTTGATGATTTACTACAAAAAGAAATTAATAATACACAAATAGCCTTAGAAAATAAATATATTTGGTGAAGGGGTAACATATGTCCATATAGCATCCCCAAAAAAGTTTGGACAAGAAAATCCACATATTGCCGGTGTTTCTTTCATATGCCTTCCACTCACCACGTGGGTCACTTGTGAAGTTAGCCTCATCGTCTAAGTTTCAATGTGATACATAGTTCACTTTATCCTTTTCATGTGGGGGCTTGCTATTATCTTAGTATAGCATATTTATTGAACTAGAGAACTTATTTGCATTTTTTGTCGACACTACAATATTTTATGAATTTAATTGTATTTTTTATGATTTACTAAAAAAGAAATTAATAATACACAAATAGTCTCGGAAAATAAATATATTTGGTGGAGGGGTAACATATGTCCATATACCATCCCAAAAAGTTTGGACAAGAAAGTCCATATGTTGCCGGTGTTTCTTTCATATGGCTTCCACTCGCCACGTGGATCACTTGTGAAGTTAGCCTCATCGTCTAAGTTTCAACGCGATACATAGTTCACTTTATCCTTTTCTTGTGGAGGCTTGATATTACCTTAGTATAGCATATTTATTGAACTAGATAACTTATTTGCATTTTTTGTCAATATTATAATATTTTATTAATTTAATTGTATTTTTAATAATTTACTACAAAAGAAATTAATAATAATTTACTGCAAAAAGAAATTAATAATACACAATTAGCCTCGAAAAATAAATATATTTGGTGGAGGGGTAACATATGTCTATATAGCATCCCTAAAAAAGTTTGGACAAGAAACTTCATATGTTGCCGGTGTTTCTTTCATATGGCTTCCACTCATATCGTGGGTCACTTATTAAGTCGGTAGAATCATCCAAGGTTCAACATGATCCATAGTTGAATTTATACTTTTCATGTGGAGGCTTGAGATTACCTTAGTATAGCATATTTATTGAACTAGATAACTTATTTGCAAATTTTGGTCAACAATACAATATTTTTATGAATTTAATTGCACTATTGATGATTTACTGTATAAATAAATTTAGTAAAGATAAATATTGTACAAAATAAACTTTGTACAAATTTTGTATTTTTGGGCGGCAGCGTTTTGGTGGGGTTTTATTTTTTCCGATGCGGATGAACAAAAAATGTGTCGCGGCTAAATTTCACTCTGTTATTTCACTATGGCTGCCATAATTTCTTTGTGGGTGCACGTAACACCGACAAGGTAATTGTAAACACCGACAAGGAAAATACATATTTCCCTGTTGGCGTTCTTATTTTTCTGTCGATGTCGTGAAACTGACAAGGAAAATACTTAATTTCTCTGTCGGTGTTCTGTTTTTTTCGCGTCGGTATCCTGAAACCGACACGGAAAATACCTATTTCCTGTAGGTATTATGTTTTTTCCGTCGGTTTCCTAAAACCGACAAGGAAAATACTTATTTACTTGCTAGTATATATATATTTTCCTGTCGGTTAGTGCTTGGACCGACAGGGATAATATATTTTCCCTGTCAGTTTTTGAAAAACCGTCAAGGAAATTGTTTCACCGACAGGGAAAAACGGTTTCCAGTAGTGATAGGTCCACTGGCAACCTAAAGGGTCTGGATACTGTGGATACTACGCTTGCAAATATTTGCGAGTCAGGTATAGAACGAACCCTGAAGACGTAAGTGCTCCATGAAACATCTCAATTAATAATGCAATACACAACGTTTCCGTATATGTATAAATCACTAATAATGTTTGCTTTATCAATTATTAGATCCCTAAAATCCCTATGTATTGTTGGCCCCTAACTGAAAGGCATCTTATGAACGTTGTGGCCGACCTCTGCCGTTTCACAATGCACGAAGTATGCAACCGGCAAGGTCGGTTCTTTGATCCAGAGTCATACCTAACACGCGACGACAAATTCAAACGGCTTATCGACTGGGAGCACCATTCATTTTAATGAACTAGTATTAATTATTTCTGTGCAGCCTTCTGTGCATATATTGTATGTTTGTATATATGTGAAAATATATATATGTATATCTGGTGAAGCTGGATGTATATAGGATAACAAATGTGTGTTAACTTTGTCACAGCTTTATTATCGCATGTGTTAGAGAAAAAGCAATGAAAATGCATTTCAATTATATATTCGAGGTGTGCTACAATACCAGTGATCCCATTTTGTTGATGTGTTTCGAAAATACTAAATATCTGCATTTCAAATCAAATGGCAAATGCTATCACAAATAGCGGGAACCAAATGCTTTTAAAATGGCGGGAAACATAAACAGAGCAGGACATTCAAATGTTGCGCCAATATTCAAACATTAGCAGAGGCGGTGGAAAATTCATTACACTGCCTCTGCTACAGAGTTAGCAGAGGCGGTGGGTACAACCCACCGCCTCTGCTAGACCAAATAGCAGAGACGGTGCACAGAGTCCACCGCCTCTGCTAAGTACATAGCAGAGGTGGTTCGAATCACTGCTGCTGCTAGCTTCGGGTTAGTAGCAACACTAGCGCAGCAGCGGATCTTTCCACCGCCTCTGCTGTGGCCTCTGGGACCGCCTCTGTAGTGCGTTTGTGTACTAGTGGCACTCTCGCCCTCCACAATGCTGGAGATTATTTTAACTTGTATGTTTTATGTTTGGCTTGCACTAGACCGTCGATCTAGGCTCTCGCACGGGTTGGATTCTTTAGAAACAGGTATGCCCACAAATCCAACGCAACATACGCATCTCCGCAACAATTAGTTGTTGAATATGTCTTCTTTTAGTGAGCCAACACTCTGCACAGTACAACATCGCAGGTCTAATAGCCGTCCTATAGAACTTGCCTTTTAGCTTTTGTGGTACCCTCCTGTCACATAGAACACCAGATGCTTGACGCCATTTCATCCATCCTGCTTTGATTCTATGGCTCACATCTTCATCGACATCCCCATCTTTTTGTAGCATCGATCCCAAGTATCAAAAAGTATCCTTCTTGGGCACTACCTAACTTTCCAAACTCACATCTCCTTCCTCTTGTCTAGCAGTAACGAAGTCACATCTCATATATTCAGTTTTAGTCCTACTAATTCTAAAACCTTTCGACTCTAGAGTCTGCTGCCACAACTCTAGTTTCCTATTTACTCTTGCTTGGCTTTCATCCACTAGTACTACATCATCAGCAAACAACATGCACCATGGGATATCTCCTTGTATATCCCTTGTGACCTCATCCATCACCAAGGCAAAAAGGTAAGGGCTCAAAGCTGATCCTTGATGTAGTCCTATGTTGATTAGGAAGTCACTTGTGTCACCGTCATTTCTTCGAATACTAGTCACAACATTGTTGTACATGTCTGTAAGGAAAATGGACCCCTACCCATTATACCTTAAAGGTTTTGGGGTTTGATGACAACATTAACCAATGGGACTAAGATTGTGTCATGTTGTATGTGATTAAGTCCCAGGGATGAAGATGATGGCTTGGTGTGTAAAACACCTCATTGAAGGCATCAAAAGGCTATAGAAGAGGTACAAGTGAAGACTAAGCAAAGACCCAAGTCACGGCAAAGAAATACGGTGAGAGGACAAAGCTGCAGAATCAACTTTCACACGACGGACGGTCCGCCGTGTAACGGTGGACGGTCTGGCGTCCACGGACCTGCGGCTGCATGGCATCCGACAACAGCCCGGCGACAAAGTCTACAAAAGACGGACGGTCCAGCGTGCAACGCCGGACGGTTCGTCACTACACAACGGACTACAGCGGCCGAGAACGCGAAGGAAGGAAGGAGCGGCTAAGTTACACACGACGGACGGTCCATCGCTACACGATGGATGACAAGGAACGAGAGATATTCAAGACAGCAGGCAAAGCAACTCTACACGACGAACGGTTAGGACTTTATGATTTTCCCCCCCTCTTAGGCGTCCGGTTCACTTTCAATGTCCTTAATGAAGGCCACATACTTTGTTAGGACTTTATGATTTTCCAAAGCCCACCGCATAACCTTCCTTGGTATCTTATCATAAGCCTTCTCTAAGTCTATGAAAACCATGTGTAGGTCTTTCTTTAGCTCCCTATGCCGCTCCATAACTTGTCTTAAAAGAAAAATTGCTTCTATGGTTGATCTCCCTGGCATGAACCCAAATTGGTTCATGGTAATACACATCAGTCTTCTCAAACGATGCTCTATAACTCTCTCCCATAGCTTCATCATATGGCTCATCAGCTTAATCCCTCTGTAGTTAGTGCAGCTTTTGATATCTCCCTTGTTCTTGACGATTGGTACTAATATACTTCTCCTTCACTCTTTGGGAATCTTGTTCGATCGCACAATCTGGTTAAAAAGCTTTGTTAGCCAAACAATAGCTATATCTCCTAGGCATCTCCACACCTCAATTGGGACCGCACCAGGGCCCAGTGCCTTGCCCCCTTTCATCCTTTTTATGGCTTCTCTAACCTCAAACTCTTGAATCCTACGCACAAAGTGTCTATTGCCATCATCAAAGGAGTCGTCCAACTCAATGGACGTGCTCTCACTCTCCCCATTGAACATGTTATCAAAGTACTCACGCCACCTTAGTTTGATGTCCTCCTCCGTAACCAAGAGTTGATCCCTTGCATCCTTAATACACTTGACTTGATTGAGGTCCATTATCTTCCTATCACGAACCCTAGCCATCTTGTAAACGTCCTTCTCTCCTTCCTTTGTACTCAGCCTTTGGTAAAGGTCATCATATGCTCTGCCCTTTGCCTCACTCACTACTCGCTTTGCAAACTTCTTTGCCACCTTGTACCTCTCTATGTTATCTGTACTCCTATCATAGAACACACATTTGTATCGCTCTTTCTTCTCCTTAAGGGCCTTTTGTACATCCTCGC
The DNA here is from genome assembly GCF_016808335.1 of Panicum virgatum. NCBI lineage: Eukaryota > Viridiplantae > Streptophyta > Magnoliopsida > Poales > Poaceae > Panicum > Panicum virgatum. Next base: position 54,089 of record NW_024376416.1, read on the forward strand.
TCCACCACCAAGTCTCTTTAGTTGCACCTTTGCTCCCTTTGGTAACACCAAGCACTTCCGCAGCCACCTTCCTAATGCAAGTTGCCATCTTCTTCCACGTGTTGTTTGCATCTTCCCCTTCTTCCCAAGAGCCCTCCGTGATAACCCTTCTCTTAAAGTCTTCCGACGCCGCCTCTTTTAGTTTCCACCACTTCGTTCTCACGGCTTTGACTTGTTCATCCCATCTGGTACGTAGACGAAAGCGGAAATCAGCCACACGAGCTTGTGTTGAGAGACAACACACTCTCCCGATATTACCTTACAATCCAAGCATGTCCTCTTATCCTCTCTTCTTTTGAGAATGAAGTCAATCTGACAAGCGTGATGGCCACTACAGAAGGTCACCTCCCTAAAGAAGTTGTTGGCTACCATCAGATTGTAAGCTATAGCAAAGTCTAAGACTTCCTCTCCCTCCTGATTCCTACTACCATACCCAAACCCTCCATGTGCCACCTCGTAACTTGCATTAGACAACCCTACATGGCCATTGAGATCTCCTTCTATGAAAAGCTTCTCACTGGTGGGTACCGCTCTAACCAAGCTATCTAGGTCATCCCAAAACTGCCTCTTTGTACTCTCATCATGGCCTACCTGGGGAGCATACGCACTTATAATGTTGAAGACTAAGTCACCAACAACAAGCTTGACTAGGATGATCCTACCCCCCAGCCTCTTGACGTCCACCACTCCATTTTTCAGACTCTTGTCAATCAAGATGCCCACTCCATTTTTGTTTGCAACTGTTCCTGTGTACCAAAGCTTGAAGCCTGTGTTCTCCACCTCCTTCGCTTTCTGACCCTTCCATTTCGTCTCCTGGACGCATAGGATATTTACACGTCTCCTAATCGCTGTGTCAACTAACCCTCTTAATGTACCTGTGAGGGACCCTACATTCCAGCTACCTAGATGGATCCTAGTTGGCACGACTAGCTTCCTTACCCCTCGCACTAGCCGAGTCAGGTGCGAAGACCCTTGCTCATTTAGCACTACACCCAGGAGACGATGTAGCGCGCCACTGAGGAAGCGACGACCCGATCCTTGCCCACTTAACACCGCGTCCAGATCACGATACGGCGCGGCACCAAGGGGGTGACGGCCCGGCCCTTGCTCATTTAACACCATACCCGGGTTGCGATATGGCGCGCAGCTAAGAGGGTTACGCCCCAATGGTTTTCTCTTGGGTTTCATCTCCATAAGAGTAGCTGGGTTCTACATTGGCTCGCCACGCCTAACACAACCCTCCTCCTTTATCCGGGCTTGGGACCGGCATTGTTGAAACATCGTTGAAACAACACGGCAGAGATAAAATAAAGGCTTCAACGGTTTCAAAAATTAGATTGTGAAGGAAATGATCAGATAGAGCTAATACAGTTTGAACCATCATGGTGGCCAATAAAACCAATAGGGAAAAAATTTGATCATCACACCATCTCCTCACAGAAAAAACAGCACTGCTACATACAAAAAGTAGAACCAGGACCAAAGAAAAAAGCTCACCCAGAATTCAGTATACAAACACGGCACACAAGCAGAAAGATTGAGAGACTGAAGAGTTGTGACTCATCTGCATACATCAACAGCAGTCTTCCCACTCATAGGAGAAGCAGGAAAAGGGAAGAAAGATTTCAAACAAGGTGCACTAGCACGAACTTGAAGGATCGTCCAACTAATTAGTGCACTGACGTAGCTATTCATAGTAGTTAATAGTTGTGCACTTGTGCTAGCTCCTGATTGTGTGTTGTCCATTCAAATGATAATAAGTATATACTAGAAACACAGCGCGGCTTTGCCGCACCCTCAATGGAGTTGACCAGTACACTATGTCAATATTAGCAAGATCAAACATATTAATCCCACTTGGCAGCTGTTGGAGCTCCGTTTTTCTTGTTCTGCCTTGTAAATTTTACCTTCGCCCCTCTGGGCGTTTCCTACTTTTCAATATAACATGCAGCTCTCCTGCAGGTTCATTAAAAAAACAGATTAATCCCATGTTTTAATGGTTCCATAGCCTATTCTGAGTATATAGTTAGCTGTTGCATACGTAGGATGATCATATTGCAAAAGGACAATGTTGTGTAATAATAAAAAGGTAAATTTGTCACCTGAGTTAAAATCTGATGGCCAGCTTAAGATTTGGGTCAGAAAATTCCGTCTTGTGCATTGTTATTGTTCTGGAGCAACTCGATGTTTCATTAGAGTATTGTTCCTAGTATGGAAGCATTTGCCTAGATCCAGCATTCAAGTGCACTTGTTGGCCTATCTCGCCCGACCCCTAGCAAGAAAATGTGTCTATCAAAGTGAAGTACCAGAGTGAACCAATCCATGATAATATAAAGATTAACTATCACAATGCTATGATGGCACCAAAATGCTAAGCAACATGCTACATGTATAGAACTATAGATGGCACTCAATCAGGTGGTCTTCTTCTGCTCAGTTGTTTGATATCTTTGGGATCAGCTTGCATGCTCTGAAAGTTACAGTATAGTAGGAAGTATAGATCATAAGGTAAAATAGCAATAAAAATTTTAATTTGTGATACTTAGCCCACTCATTTTTGCATAAGGACAATACAAAGCATTGTAGCTTTAAGATTCAAATCACAGTGAATCAGTGATGCTTTAGCATCAAAGGGTTAACAGACAGGAAAGTATGAAGAACTGATTCGGGGGAGAGTATAAGCAAAAGTAGCTTACTCGTTGTCATAGTTTGTGCCTGGACAGTCAGCCTTTGTGCATGTATCTTTGGAATAATGAAAATTCAGTACTGGCAGATTCCTTATCATATTGTCCCACTAGTATCTTTGTGATGTTATGAAGGCATAGAGATTTATTTATTGTTTCTTTTCTTTAACTTCAACATGGCTCATGTTGTCCAATGCACGCTGGTACTGTGACCAATATTGCCTGAACACACTAGTATTATGGCCAACTATGAACATGAGAAAAATTACAATGCAAAACTCTCAAATAAGATTTATAGTTTACATGTGTTAGCTAGGAGTACTCAGTTTTAGTTTGTATGTTTGGAAAAAATCAATCTTTTTGTTCAGGCAATTCCCTATTATTTTGAAAGAATGTTGTTTGACAGTTCAGGGTGGAAGCTCATTTAGCAAGGTAATATACAATGTAATCGTAGTCTTCAGTTGGCCTTGCACAACGGACAACGAGATGCAAGCGACTACTAATTTACAATTAAAGTACCAGAAACGCTAACAAAGGTCGTACAAGTAGGGTAGCCTTTGTTACCTATTCCATGTTTGAATTTCAGTACCTTGTGAAGCATATTAAGTCTACGGATATTAAAAATAGTAGCATAGCATTGTCCACTGAAATCACTGGATCAAAATATAAGGCCATTATACCTAGAAATAATTTTTGCCTAAAGGAATAGCGAGTGGCTCAAGTAATCAGTGGACTGGTTCTGCCTACTTACTGGACAAATAAAGGCTTGATCACTGCGATCTAAACGGACATATTATTAGTCGACATTCTGTCGAACACATGCAGCGTGTGTCAGACATTTGGCAAGCTAGCATATCTATGACAGTAGGTGTGCGCCGAAGACAGTGCTGCTGTTACTATCCAGGCAGCTGCCCAGGCGCCGGGAGGACCCGCGGAGCACCGGCCTTCTTCGTCGCTCGGCGCTCGCACCTTGCTCTTCACCAGCGTGTGGACAGCTGGGCGCCTCCACGGGCAGTGGGATGAGGGTGCCAAACGACGGTTGCTCTGGCGCAGGTGGGGGGGGGGGGTGGCGCCGGTGGAGCCGAGGGAGGAGGCAAAGCCCGGCCCTGTGGCGCAGCGTCCCGAGCACGGGCCCCGTAGCCGGGAGCAGTGGGATGTGACGAGGGGTTCTGCGGGCGTTGGAGGGGTGCGATAGGAAGGGGGATGGCGCCGCATGTCCGGCGCCGTGGGTCCTATGGGTGGCTGCAGTGCCCTCGTCCTCTCCTTGCTATAGCTTATAGGTAACAAGCATAACCATACTAGATAGACTAGCCAAGAGTATTCGCATTCTTATGACACCAGCCGATCAACCCGTGACAGTGCATTGGCTAGTTTTTGTAACGTGAAATAATTAGTTTTTTGGGGTATGATGATACATTGAATGTAATATTTTAGCTTCCTTTGGACGAAAATTGAGGTGAAAAGACAAGCAGATAAGATTGATAAAGAGTAAAATACATCTCCGGTCCCTAAACTTGTCACGCTGTGTCATCCCCGGTCCCCGAACTCTGAAAGTAGCTGATTGGGTCCCTAAACTCAGTTCGGGTCTCAACGAGGTCCAAACGGGTATGCCACCTTGGACTGTCATGTGGGACCCCCACGCACACCCTCCTCTTCCCCCCACCAATCCCCTATCTTTTCCTCCCGAATCCATTCGTTCCTCTTTGAACAGACTTCGGCGGCCGTCAAACTGTGTGGCCGTCGCCTTCTTCTTTTGTTCCTATGCTCCCAGACACCCATGGCTTTCGGACGTGAGCACCACGAGGGGGAGGACTACGGCGGCCACCATGGGAGAGGTCCGACGGCTGCAGGAGGGGTACGCGTGGGCGGACTTGGCGTTGCTGGAGCCGACAGGCGCCGCGGGGCGCGGGCGTGTGTTCCTAGTGCTGCGGCAGGGCGCGGGGCACCGTGCAGTGCGTGGTGGCCGGCGGGGACGGCACGGTTCGCGGCGAGGCTGAGCTGGGAGTTCGTGTGGACGTCGCCGGCGTCGTGTCGCTGCCGGGGGAGCCCGTCCGCGGCTCCACCCTGCAGGTGGAGATCCAAGTGGAGAAGCTCCACTGAGTCTGAGCAGGGCTGTCCCCAGTTGCACTACTGAACTTATTGTTTGCAGGAGTAGGTCACTTGTTTTTGCCTGGATTAACATGCTAGTAGTATGTGCTACTTGGTCAACTTTTCAATATAGAAACTAAATTTGAGGTTCTGCTTGTGTTAGCCGAAGGTTATAGCTTCAATCCTTAAGGCCACAATACTTTAAAAAGGGCAAATTGCATATCTGCCCTCGTTTGTACCTACAACTGTATGTTTGCCCTTCTTTTTAAGGTTTGCATGTTTGCCCCTGTTTTTCATGTGAATCATCCGTTTGCCCCTGATTTCCAACGGCGTCCACCGAGGCAGCTTCCTGCGAATAAAGAAAAGGAAGTATGGAAAATCTAGATAGGAAATGTCTCTCCTACCCCTGCTCTGTTGGCTCTCTCGTTGGGGGAGGACCGGGAGGTGGCAGAAGATTGAGGCGCGGGGGAAAGGCAAGGGGCGAAGGGAGCGGTGGGGCTGCTTGGGCGGCCGGAGTCGCGCGGGGGTCGGGAGGCCGCGCCCGCCCGCCAGTAGTGCGGAGGAGCAGGCGGAGCCCGTGGCCACCGACGGCGCGGAGGAACGGCGGATCCTGTGGCAGCCTGCGAGCGTCGCCTCTCTCCTCCCCCGCGCCCGTCGCCCGCCGGCGAGCGTCGCCTCTCCGCCTCTTCCTGCCTCGCCGCCCCGGGGTGAAGACAGGGACGAGGCCCGTGGCGCCGGCCATGGGCCCGGCCCGCTCCTCCTCACGACGGCGGCTAGCAGGAGCGAGGTGGCGCGCTGTCCCGTCGAGCGCCTTGGTCTTCCCGCTCGACGCCAACAGCTTGCTCCGCGACTGCCAGTGCACGCCGCCGGAGGTCCGGAGCTCGACCGCCAGCACCCCAGCTGAATGCTAGCGCGCCGGTGGTGAAGGACCTGGGCTGGCGGCCGTGCGATGCGGAAGCAGTGGCTCAGTCGCCCGTGAGCGTAGAGAGGCGGCGACGCCACCACCGCCGTCATCGCCGCAGCGGCCGCGCCAGTCCCACGCGGCAACGGTGTCGTTGAGGGGCGCGTGGGCGAGGCTGCGCACTGGGGCCCGCTCCTCCAGCATCCAGTTGTACACCCGCGCGCGGCGCCGGGCGCGGCCAGCTGCCTCCCAGTCCCACGCCGACGAGCGCCGTAGAGCGCCGCCTCATCCTCCGCCGGTGAGTGGATGTTCTTTGACTCTTTGTTGATGCTGACGAGTGGGTCCCACAAGGGCTTATGTGTCTTTTCAACTGCCATTTAACACCGTCACCGGCTCTTAACAGAATAGGGGCAACTGGAAGCTTTAGATTCAAAAAAAAAGGGCAAACATGCAAAGTAAAAAAAGGGGGCCAAACATGCAATCAGAGGACGAAATGAGGGTAGTTTTGCAATAGCCCCTTTAGAAAAAAAAAGATTGAAATTGTGCAAACAGTGCTTCTGTAATCCTTATAGGTTTAAATCACCATTCAACGGTTACTTACCGTCGATTTGATGATGTTCCTATGTGAAATATTGATGTATCGGTAGGAAATTAATATAATCTTTGAGTGTGAAATACCGGTGTATTTTCACTTTATACATTCGCAGAAATCAAATAATTACTACAATTCATAGTAATTTCACTTTTATTTATGGTTTTGTTGTCGCGTTTTTCATTCTATCATAATTGTTTAGCAATTGATGGGTATTACGGTTGCTAGAGATAAAGGCTAATTTAACACTCAGATTTTATTTTATTGTTTTATGCTTCTATTTGTAGGAAGTTTATTTGACACTCAGATTTGGGCAGGAAACTGCCGTATTTCAGAGTAGGTCGAGCTAACGTCATTGTGGAGTCCGGTACCACGTTAGCTAACGAGTCTGCCCTATGCCCGTTTGGACCTCGATGAGACCCAAACATAGATTAGGGACTGGGATAGTCACTTTGAGACTTTAGGGACTGGGATGACATAGCGTGACAAGTTTAGGGACCGGAGATGGATTTTACTCATTGATAAAGGAGGCAGAAGTAGAGAAACTGGCAGTAGAATTTCCATGCATGTTCGTCTTTGCAACACAGTCGGATATGAAACCTCGTCACCATTAATCAAGTTTCGTTATCACATAGTATTAGTAGTCTCTTTTACCACATTAATCAGCCCCGTACCGAAGTAACATTTGGTCACCAAAGCTCGCATAGAGAAACCCGGAAAAAAAATAAAGAGTTTCAGGCGTGATTATTGTAGGGGTAGCAATATTTTAGTAAGCTCTAGTACACTTTTTAGTTGCCCGTTGCTTAGGGGCGTATCCGCGTATGGTTCTACATATTTTAATAGAAAAGGAAAAAAAGTGTCCAAGTTGTGTATCGATCCTTGTTGGATCTGCTAGTGGATCAACTATGTGGGAATAGAAGGCTAGGTAGCTGATGTTAATCCAATGGCTATGGTTGATCATGGTTTAAAATAGAAGGACAGATTT